>NW_009909715.1:0-6320 GCF_000696875.1 Nestor notabilis | reverse complement strand
TGGAGGGAAGGAAGGGAGGAAGGGAGGAAGGGAGGAAGGGAGGAAAAGAGGGAGGGAGGGAGAGAGGAGAGAAGGAGGGAGGAAGGAGGGGAGGAAGGAGGGAAAAAAGGGAGGAAGGAAGGAATTTATTAGTATTCTGAAGCTGTCTTACTCTGCTTTTACTTGTTGATCTGACTTAGTAGGGCTCTGCCTTCATTCACTTTGCTGATATTTTTTCCATGACAGACCTTTTACTGGAACCCCTGTGAAGCTGTTGGGGAGAGAAGCTTTGTGGATATCATTAGGGAACATACAAAACCACATAAAGCTAAATCTCAGAGTGTGAATGCCCTAGAAGTATCAAAAGCTTGTTGCATGCTGAGATTCCATAGAAAATTCCTACTTAAAATGGTAACATTTGCAGTAAGATGAAATCTGTACCTAGGTACTTGAACATTCAGGCACACACTTTTCTTCTGTTCTTTGCTTGTTTCTCTATCAATTTGTAGTTAAGCGATTCTGCTGTCAAAACACTGTAATGAAAGTAAAACCTATGACATTGGTGCTATTCAGCCACAGACTACTCACCCTGCTCCTAGACACCATGGATATTTTAAGCTAAAAATACTTCTTTGGGCTTTTTTCCTTTTTGTTCAGCTAAAGATGGGAGCAACATCTCTGATGTAGATACATAATAATTAAAAAATGAAATACCTTCCTAAGCTTTGCATGCTTGGTTTAATACAGGCACATAAGATATTAGATAAATATAATATGCTGAGACATGTTCTGTTTCTTATTGCTTTTTTAATTAATAATGTCTAACACAATTGTAAAGTCTGATAAGTTTCTGGAAATGTTGCAGAATATCTTAAGTAGTCCTTGGAAAGAACCTCTGCCCACTGAACAGGAAAGAGTTGCATTGCAACATTTTAGAACTTAACTTAGTTGTAACTATGAAATCCAATTACCCCAATGTCTCAACCTCCTTACATCCTAAGAGAAAAAGCTCCACAAAGCTTGATTTTCTTCAAAAGTACCATTGACCTGCCAGCCAGTAAGGTAGCCAACTAGAGAAACAGAAGTATTTACTGAAGTAATTAAATTTTAAATACTGGTAAAAAACCTAAAAAAATAGAACAACTACAGCAAAAAAAAAAAAAACACTTAAAAAATTTTGGAGACATTTAAATTGGTTTCATGTGCTGCGGGTTTTTTGTGTCTGACAGCATTTTGCACATTTGCTGATCATTTTTTTCTGAAGATCCAGTTAGGCTATTAACCTAATATATTGACCAGTTAAATAGTGCTTTATTTCCAAACACTGGAAACTGTAATGAAATATTTTGGGGCAAAATAAGGATGTGGAGCTGCTGGAGATGTTGTAAGGGCTGGAACAGCTCGGCTCTGGAGACAGGCTGAGACAGCTGCACTCGTTCAGCCTGGAGAAGAGTAGGGTCCTTAAGGGGAGACCTTAGAGCAGCTGCCAGTACCTGAAGGGGCTACAAGAAAGCTGGAGAGGGGCTTTGGACAAGGGCCTGTAGGGACAGGACAAGGGGAATGGCTTTAACCTGACAGAGGGGAGACTGAGATGAGCTCTTGGGCAGAAGTTCTTCCCTGTGAGGGTGGTGAGGCCCTGGCACAGGTTGCCCAGAGAAGCTGCGGCTGTCCCATCCCTGGCAGTGTTCAAGGCCAGGTTGGACGGGGCTTGGAGCAATCTGCTCTAGTGGAAGGTGTCCCTGCCCATAGCAGGCAATTGGAACTGGGTGAGCTTTAAAGTCCCTTCCAACTCAAACCATTCTATAAGTCTATGATTCTTAAGATATTTTTTCATCTTTAATTCACACCTTTACTTTCATGGCTGTGGGGTCTTATTTACAACGTTCTGGGCAAGGAGACCTTTACCTCCCAAACCGTGGATGAACTGGAGCACTCTGCTTGCATGTACAGTTTTACTTCTAGCACAGAGGTGCATTTGCCAAGGTATATGCCTGTAAGAGGGAACTAGGAAGTGATTTTGAGGCCCCTGATTTAAACACACACATCAAAATCCATGAATACTTTCACTGATTTCAGGTGCGCTATTTGAAAAACATTTGTTTAACACATGATAATTTAGCTTTAGAAAAGAAATTAATTTTATCTTGGAATTTTGTTTTTAATTACAGCTATTAATTACATAGGATTGAAATTACTATGATTAGCCATTTGGGTGTGCATTTATTTACTCTGGGTAATGAAGTTGCAATAACTTATCTTAAAAACTCACAAAGTTAGTGTTGTAAGTATATATATTGGTACAGTTATAGATGTAGGTATAGATGTAGATAATAAAAGTAGGCGAAATAATATGTGGATTGAAGATGGTTGATCAGGAACTTCTGTTCTCCTCAAACACAAGAACAGTAGGGTCATTTAATGTAATAAGAGGAAAGGAACGCACAGGATGCTGTGACAAAACATCACATGTTCACAAAATTATTTCATAGAGCACAGAATATATACTAAAGTTTTCGTTCTTTTAACATATATTTAGTGGAAGGCATATTATGTATTTTGTCGGCATTTAAGCCAGTGTCTTTTAGAGGACAGAAGGAATTCTTTATGGTTAGGAGATTTTTCCTATTTGCATGAAAAATGTCGCTTTTGGAGGAAGAATACCAGACTGGATTGTCTTGGGTTTGGTCCAACTGGGAAATCCCAATATTTCCCATTAGACATGCAGCTTAAATACTGAGCAAATTCCTTGTCACATTATTGAAAAAAGGGAAAAGGCAGGTGAGATTTACAGAGTGGAGACTATGCACAGATAGAAATCAAAATGTCCTACAGGTTGCCTACCACAGCAGTTTAATTTTAAAAGTACAGTTTTTAATCAAACAGGATAGCAGCTAGATTTATCATCAGTGTGAACTGTTCTGTCTTAAGGTTTGAAAGACCTTCAAAGTTCATGGGGACAATCCCCTACAGCTCTTTCTCATGCAAAAGTGCAATTGACTTGAAATGAATGTTTGGCAGAGAAAATAACTTTTGTTCAGATTTTATGTTTAGCAATAAAGAAGAAAGAGCGTTAGGCAGATCGTATGACAAGAACAAACAAATAAAATATATTACAATGCTAAAAAAATTGTTTTAAAAATATCTGCGAGATGAGATATGATACTTTGATTAATACCCAGAACTTACGTGAAAACTTCATTGGAAAATTACATAAAAGCAAGCAGTGGTAGGAATCTCAGAGCAAGAAGTAGATTTCTGATATTGTGCATATCTGATTCTCCAGCAGGTCACTGACCCAGGTGGTGATACTCAACGTGGTCAATGAGGTGGGCATTCGCTGGCAAGCACTGCTGTGTCTGTGCTACTACTCATCACAAACTCTACAGGGTTCTTCATTTTGCATTAAAACCAGTGGAAGACTTTGTCGAGAGGCACAAAGAATCCAGGGAAATGTGATGGAGAGAGATCTTGTCATTAAAGTCATTAAAGCTTTGGGATTTGTTACCAGTTTGGTTTCGTACTTGATGAAAGAAACCAAGTTCATGTATCTCTCTTAATCAATGCCCCTAAATAAAATTTATACTTTCTTAGATGTTTTACAAATGAACGAGAGACACTTCATTCTCAAGTGGATTAACAAAAGTTTTGAGGTGTTTAGAAGTCACAATTAGATTTGAAAGGGTCATTACATTTCATGACTTTTGGTACTTGCAAGTGGAGTTTCAGAGATGGACAAATTTAAGTTAATCAGAGAGTACCAGAAGGAATGAAAGAGAAGAAACAAGAAGGGCTTTCCCAGATTGGCATAGGAAATTAGTTACCTCTTATTTTGCAACATCCCCCCTCCCCAATTTCTAACAAAGACATGAAATGTAGAACTCACTTAAGAAACATTCTTAACAAACTTTAATAACTGCATGATACATTTGGAAAAAAATCCATTCAATATTTCTGTCTCACTTTATGTCATTGTTTATATGGTTCCATTACTAGATAAGGGAATATATTTGAATGCAACAACACATAATACATAAAATCTTTCATTCTGAATCAAACTGTGTGCTACAATGAAATAATGCAGGGGGTTTTTTCTTTTTTATTGAAAAGCCTTCTTTGAAAGCTTTTTTGAAAGGAAGCTTTTTGCTTCCTTTCATTTAATTTTCTTCTTCATAAATATATTCTGACTTTCCTTCTGTTCTTCCAAACTATTGTCCTGGTTCCTTGTGATAAAGCTGGTATCAACCTAATAGTGTCTTCAAGACCTTGTCAGGAGACTGTCAAAGCAAAACTAAACTATTCAGATGATGTTTCTTGACATCTCATTGAATTGAAAAGATTTCCATTTATCCTTTCACCCTTTGATACTCACTTCCTCATTTTCTTTGCTAACACATTAAAGCTGAAGGAATTATCAAGAGCTGTTCAGGAAAAAGCTGTATAATAATTTATTTTTATATAAATACACATACAAAACCACATACACACTGTCTTTGGTTTTTAGTGCCACACTGATCCTATGAGCAAGAAGTGTATCTATTTGAACTGCTTTCCAAACTCTATAAGCTGCATTATCCCTAAACATGTTTTATATAATTAAGACAAAGATTATTTTGTGCCAAAGTTATTATGACTACTGTATACATCACAACTAAATAAAACCCACAAGAGCAAGGACTGCAAAATCACATTCCCAGGCATAGACCTGTAGACAGTCAATTTACTATTCACAGAGCTATCAGTCTACAGAGCATACCTGGTATTCTGCCTCCCTTGAGAAAGCTTTCTGCACATGCTTTCCTGCTCCTTCTTCCTCCCAGGTTGGAGTACAGGTGATAAAATAACACAGAGAGCTTTCAGAAGGTGCTTACTGCATCTGGTTAGATTTTGCTAAGCCATTAATTACTAGACAACATGAATTACCAAATAGATCTGATCCATTTTATCATATAGGTTTTGTTTTTCAGATTTCATGTGTTCTGCTAGGCAGACTAGAATGGTATGTAGACAAATTGTCTAGTCTTTGGAACTGGCTGGAAAATGCCAGAAAGTGGAGAGAGACACAAACACAAAATCCTGTTGAAGTTGAGAGAACAAATAAATCCACATAAGGAAGTGCCTTTGGACTAGCCACTAATTGTGGTGTTGCAGCAGCCTGGTGTGTTACCATTTGGGAGAGTTCAAACAAGCTGCAAATCCCAGGCCCTCCAGGCTGTGGGAAGCTGGCGTGGAGAATTTCTTGTTTTGTTTCTTGTGAGGTAAAGTAGAGGCTGGCTATCTGATGGTATAAGCATTCCCTGCTGGCTGATCAACATCCGATGGAAGAATTTTCTTAATCTCAAACCAAAGATAAGGCCAATACAACTAGTCTGTTTAGAAGGGAGAGAAAGAGCTTGATGAAATACAGGAGAAAGGTGATTGATAGAAAAAATTAATGTTATTTAGAGATGACAATGCCCATGGGCAGAACAAGTAAGATTCTGAATCTTTTTAGGTTGTGTTCCGCTGAACACTGGAAGTCCTAACGACCAGATTTTTAGAGGGTTGTAGGTATTTAAGGCACACCAGACACCTTCATGGAAAGAAATCCAATACCTAGCCCAGCAGGGCAACTCCATGAAAGAGCTGGGCGTAAAAATGGACTCAGTGGGGAACCTTAGGCAGTCTGAAGGGCAATTCATAGTGAATGCTTCTAATGACTGAACAGACTGTGTAGACCCATAACAATAGATTTAGATGGCAACTGCCTAGGGCAGCCAACAGAAAGTACCAAGTATGGTAATGTATCTGAACTCCCCAAAATCTCAGACTTTGTGGTCATTGTGTGACCAGAATACAGAAGAGAGCACTAGTTTTGGCAGTAGGTACCTAAATACACGTGGGTACCTCTCGTTATAGTATATCTACAGGTCATGGGCATAGTGGTGGTGAAGTGCTCTCAAACAACTGCTGTTGTTTAGAATGGTTGGAATTGGGAGATGTAGGCTAGGAGCTTTCTTTTCTAGAGGAAGTGAAAGGCTTCTTCACAAGTAACAGCCTTAAAGACCAAGCTCCAAGAAGCCTTGTGCATGGCTTACCTTCCTTTTGAAGTCTGACCACTGACCATTCAGGAATGTAAGAGCCATCAGGCTAGCAAAAGATCGTGAGTTAGGCATGACATGAACATCTTCATCAGGCTGGGTCTTTGATGAACTTAGCTAGGTTTGGGTGGCCTTCCAACTCATAAATGGATAACTGTGGACAGTAGATACTAAGTTCCTCAAATGAGGAAATGCCAAAGCACATGTGGAAGCCTAACTTTGTCTGTAGAAATAATGCTTGTCCTGGGTTCAGCTACAGCAGTC
>NW_009909714.1:0-229 GCF_000696875.1 Nestor notabilis | reverse complement strand
TGTCCCATATCCCCCATACCCTACACCCCATTCCCCATATACCCCATAGATCCCATTCCCTATACCCCATACCCCATAGATCCCATACCCCATTCCCTATATCCCATACACCATTCACCATATCCCATATCCCCCATACCCTACACCCCATTCCCCATATACCCCATAGATCCCATTCCCTATACCCCATACCCCATAGATCCCATACCCCATTCCCTATATCCCATAC
>NW_009909713.1:7640-8277 GCF_000696875.1 Nestor notabilis | reverse complement strand
TGCTTGTGTGTGCTGAACTTTACCGAGCGCGGCGTGCCCCGGCATAGGAACAACCTGGGAATGGGCCAGGGAAGAGCAGCGCTCCCAGCCCCCAGGTTGTGGAGCTGCAGGGACCCGGCTGCTGGTTAGCACTTTATTAAAACAAATGTGAGGAGCCCGGGCTGGAGCTCCCCGCGGGCACGCTTCGGCGAGCTCAAACAGCACTAAATGAGCTTTAACAAGGCAGGGCTCAGCTCTCAGCCTGCTCCCGGGATGAATCAGACCCTCAGCCAACGCCAAGGGTGACCCACAAGGGATGAAGGCAGGAATAGAGGGCAGGAGGGAGGGTGAGCGGCCGGCTGAACACCCAACCCGTGTGAAAGGAGGTGCTGGCTGTCATCCCCTGGGGATTGAGCATGTTCCCATTAAATCAGTGTGAAAGAAGGAGGAATTCTGTGTCCAAACACAGACCCTCCTGTGAGCTAGGAGGGGATCAACCTGGGGCCATCCAGTAGCAGAAACAGGACCCGAGAAGGCACCTACTCCCCCAGTGAAGAGACTCGCAGCATCCCAGCCTGGTTTGGGTTGAAAGGAGCTTAAAGCTCCTCCAGCTCCAACCCCTGTCACAGGCAGGGGCAACCTTCACCAGCACAGGGTG
>NW_009909713.1:0-7609 GCF_000696875.1 Nestor notabilis | reverse complement strand
ACACCTTCCACTAGAGCAGGTTGCTCCAAGCCCCTGTGTCCAACCTGGCCTTGAACACTGCCAGGGATGGGGCAGCCACAGCTTCTCTGGGCACCCTGTGCCAGCACCTCAGCACCCTCCCAGGGAAGAGCTTCTGCCTCAGAGCTCATCTCACTCTCCCCTCTGGCAGGTTAAAGCCATTCCCCTTGGCCTGTCCCTACATTCCCCTATAAAAATTCCCTACATTCCCCTGCAAAAAATCCCTCTAGATTCCTTCTAGGCCCCCTTTAGGTATTGGAAGACTGGTAAAGATTGTCCTAGAAGACATTAAAGTGCCTAAATTCACTGAAGTCCCACCATAGAGACCTAGGAGGCGGAAAACAAGGGGTTTGTCCCCTCTGCTGGCCACAGCCACGCAAGGAGAACGGAAAGGAGAGGGGTGATGGCGCTGAAGAAACCCCCCTACATTCACCTTGGGCAGGCTGCAAGGAGATGCCTCATCCCACTGTCTGCATTCAGCCGGCAAAGCTCATTAAAAGAGGTGGCCTTTCAGTGTCCTTTTCAAACCTGGAAATTCAGGCCTCTTGCACGACAAAAAGAGAAGGTAAATTAAGAGCTGAAATGCCGGAGGAGGAGGTACAGGAGCCCTCCGAGCCCGGCCACAACCGTGCCCGCTGCCAGCCGTGCCCAGAGGAAATCCAGGGAATCCTCGAGCTGGGTATGGAGCCTCAGGACCTGGCGGCGGGTGCTCTCCCGCTCCCCAGAGTTGTCGATGATGTGAGTTGCAAACCTGCGCTTCTCATCCAGCGGGAGCTGGGAGCGGATGCGAGCTTCTGCCTCCTCCTGGGACAGCCCATTCCTCTGCATCAGCCGGGAGAGCTGCGCCCGGGGGCTGCTGCCGGGATGGGAGGATGGGGTGAGGTGGGGAGAGGGAGGAAGAGGAGGTTTCTGCCTGCCTTCCTCAGCGGAAGTGGTGGGAAGAGAGACGTGCCCTGTGTGGGCATCCTGCGCTTGGAGCAGCAGAGCCACCCTGCTGCTTGGTTTTGGCATTCCCATGGCCCATGACACCCCAAACCCTGCCCCAGTGCAGGGTGTGGAAGGCCTAAAGACAGCGTCTTCCCCTGTACAATGGTGCCAGGTCCCAGGAAAACCTCATAAGAAGCCCCTTGCACACTAGGATAAAGGAAGGTGTCACTTCTCATGCCTCCAGAAAAGAGGTGGTGTTGCAGACAGGCTTTGCACCAGGGCTGTGGCTAAACCCTCACCAGAGCAAGAGGGACGTGATGGTCCCCTCCAGCCTCTAAGAGAGGTGGCAGCATCCCAGCCTCGTGGTTCATGCTGCACTTACCAATAAACCAGGACTGTGTATTTCATAAACTTGGTCAGTCTGTTGGTCTCAAAGAGCAGAGGGATGTCGAGGATCACGTAGCGGTAGCCTGCAGGAATGACAACATCCCCCCCCCAAGAAGGGAACAACATTACTTGGATTCCCAAATCCCTCATGCTGCACACACACTGCAGCCACAGCTGCTCCGGCAGCAGAGCTCCACATTAGAGCCCAGAGCAGTGCAGAGCCTGCCTGCCCTCCTCCCTCTCCGAGGCAGGAGGATGTGGTTTCATTCCAAGTTTCCAAGAGGGAGGAAAACCAAACCCAGCAAACTCTAACCTGCCTGAGCTCAGAGCAAAGGAGAAGCTGCAGAAATATAATGAGGAGCTGGAAGAAGCTCAAATGAAAGTGCCTGTTCCTGCCTGGTGAGCCGCAGTCGCACCGCTGTTGCTGGGCTCTCCAGGGGAGCAGTGCTCGCAGCAGAACCTGCTCTTTTTTTTTTCCAAGGCTTCACCAGGCTGCAGCCACTTGAGCTGATGTTTCCCAGCTCAATTTTCTTCCCTTTATGGAAGGCTTTGGTTAAACTGCTCCATTCTTCCAAAGGGAGCAAGGAAATCTTGCAGCTGTGACACTGACACAGCCCCTGAGGCTGAAACCTCCGCAAAACTGGGCAAGTTTGGTTCAAAACCCCCATCAGCACACGGAGCAGCTGGCAGAGGAGAGCTCATACCCACCAGCCACCATCCTCCTGGGCCCTGCAGCCCACCCCATGCTCCCCATGTGCCCACAGACAGCAGCATTTGGGCACGTGGGGCACACCCTGCTGTGCCTGGGGAGGAGGTGAGGGCAAGGGGAAAGCTCTAAGTTAGTACCTTGCTCCCCTCTGTGTCCCCCAGCCATGAGGACACCTCCAATTTTGCTGGTGTCCCCTCTTTACAACCCAAACCCCCCAACTGAGCAACTGAGCTGGCCACGGCAATAAAAGCCTTGACAAAGACATCCTCATCCACCAAGCCACCGTTTTACCAGCATCTCCAACCAGAGAGACTTCTTGCTGCCCTCCAGTTTGATCGATACGAGCTTTCCTTGCACAGCCATCCTTAGAGACAACATCCAGCTATCCCAAATCATTAAAACCTGACTAATGAGGACAAAGCAGCCTGCAGAAGGCACTCAGTGCTCTTGCTGAGGGGCAGGACAGCAGCCGCTTCCTGAGTCTGCAGCCCTGGGTCCAAGACTCCATCTCTGGCTCCCGGCTTTCCTGCCTGTTGCTTCCTTTGTGCCTCCTCCTCCTCCTCCTCCCCCTGCAGCAGAGCACGGCCCCGGCAGTGCCCCGGCACAGGCCTATTCAGCTGTCACAGGGCTCAGCTTTGATAAGCTCTATGAAACCAGACTGACTCTATGAAGACATCCTTCTGTCTACACGGAGACCTTCCAAAACAGCTGGTGATGTTATCTGGCATTTGATTAGACAGAGTTTGACAGCTGTATTTGTTACATTTATCAGGGGAAAAAGCAGGACTTTGGAAGCCACAGCTGCCAGCCCAGTTCTCACCTTATCGAGACTAAAAGGGCTCCGCAGCTTCCACTGCAGCCCGGGAAGGCTGGGGGCAGGGAGGAATAGTTGCCCGTTTCAGAAGGTATGACATTATAGATCAAGTAATCTCAGAAGAGGCCTCACAATGCTTTTGCTCAGGCCCTACGATGTACTTTAAACCACAGAAGAAGGTGGTGAAGGGCAGCAGTGAAAGGCAGGATTGAATCCTCCAAACACGGATGCTAAAGGGCACTGGTGGCAGAGCACAAAGGCCGTCACTCAACGTCGGCTCCTTTTCTCCTTCCCTGTCCCTCTCCCCACTTTAAAACCAAAGGCAGAGCAAGCAGGTAGAGCTCCTGCCTGAGCAGGAGTTCCGGTGTGCTGGGACACAGCCTCTTACCTAACACAAAGTACTTCAAGATCTGCTTCAGCATCTCCTTCTGGATCTCCGGGTGGGTGATGGAGTTCAGCAGCTGCCGCTTCTCCGGCTGGGAGAAGATAATGTTTCCCAGAGCCTCACGATTTATCTCTCCATTCTCCAGGAGGATCTCGGTGCCAAAGTGATGCACTATCTGCTGATGGGCCTTGAGGTGGGGCTGCACCACTGATAACATTAAACAGCTGGAGGTTAGAGCCAGTTCTACAGCACAGTTGGTGTTTGCAGCAGCGATCGGCCTCAGCTGGGTTTTGGTCATTAAATAACGGAGCTTGCTCTCCGTGGTGGGCAGCACATCTGCCTGCAGCACACACTGCACTGAGACCTGCAGGGCTCAGCACCACAGACCAGCACACATCTGCATCAGTGCTGCAGCAGGAAAGGGGCTGCAGATCCCCCTCTGAACCCAAGGTCCCTTTGAGCGCTGATGCCCAAGAGCTGGAAGCATCCAGCACACATTAATTCAGTGCCACAACCCTCCCTCGTGCTGCTGCTGCTCGGGGTTAGGAGGCAGCAGGGTGGGAGGGAGGGTTTGCTGACAGCCAAGGCACAGGCAGGAATGGGGCTGAATGATTCCCAAAGCATGGGCAGGAATGGGGCTGAGCAATTGCCATCACCTGCAGGCTGAGGAGCGGAGCAGGGAGATCCTAAAGGGAGCAGGAGCAGCAACAGGGTTATTTTGGCTGAAAACTTCAGCACTGGGTGAATACAGCCTGACTGCTACAAGTTGGCTCTGCCTGTTACTAAGGTGGTTTGTCTTTTTTTACTGTCTTTCACCTCAGTCACCCAATTCTTCAGGAGAATGAGCAGAGAAACCATCTTAAGAGACTGATTCCCAGTAGGCATTTGCAAGGATCTGACGTTACATGAGTGGATGATTTCCAAGCCACCAAAACCCATCCAACAGAAAGGAGGCAGTAACAAAAGCATCATGAAGATCAAGCTGAGGCTAACCACAGACAATCAGGCTGTATATCGCCTCATCTCCAAAATCCAGGAATGTTGCCACAGCTTGGAACCTCAGCCCAACCTAATAAAAATCTTTCAGGCCAATTTCTTTCTCCCGTGGAATTCCACATGGAGGCAGTTTGAGGATGGGGGAAGTTCACATAGTAAATAAACACAGATAGAAAAGGAATTGGAGGAAAATGAAGTGATTGGTAGGAACCCAGCACTGAGCAGCTGTGGTGTTTTCCTACCATCTCCGAGGGCTTTTAGCACCTCCAGCAAATCTCCCACACCTTGAGGAGAATTACAGTGCAATAAAATGTTCAGCTTTGGGAATTCTTCCCCAAACAGAAAAGCAGAGGCACTTCAGCATGACACCTCCTGCCCCACGCTCAGCCCTGAGCCCTTCCGCATCCCAAAGCGGCCGATCTTCCTGCTGCTCCCTACGTTATCCCGGTGGGATGAACACTGCTCACCCCTGCTCCAGCCCTGCTGAGGCAACACAGCTGCATTGCTGGGTCTTATCTGGAGCCAGGGCAGCAGGTTTTGGGAGCAGCAGGAGGCAGATGTGCTGTGCCACAGCCCAAATTCCCGCTGACCTGGGATATTGGGAGCCTCTTTGCTTTATTGCTTTTGAGGCACAAGGAATTTTGCGGACCAGTCCCTGTCCCAGGCAACATCCAGCACAGAGGGAAATTCTCTTTCAACCTTGGCAATGATCCCACCTAAAGCACTCGAGTTATGGGATGGGTGTCCTGGGGTTTACGAGGGGGACATCAGCTTAGCCAAGGGAACCTGCTTTACAGAGAACCACGTTTATCTTTGGCTCTCAAAGCTGGAAGCTTTGGCTCTCCTGGAAGCGCTGCACTCCAGGAGAGGGAAACTCAGGGCAAGATCTCCCCACAGTGTTCGTCAGGACATGAGCTGGTTTTCCACTTTATTAAAAATATATCCCCGTTGCAATCCCCGCCGAGCCAGCGGCTCCGCACAGCCTCAGCGCCTGGGCTTGGGAGCAGGGAAAGCCGCATCCACCGTGCCCAGAGCACCCTCTGCCGTCTGCGCTTCCCGCAGCAATCCCGGCCGAGGAACACCCCCGGCAGGAAGCTCAGCTCCGCAACACTCACCCTGTCTGGCGATAACATCGGCATCAATCACAGCACAGCCCAGCTCCCGCAGCTCAGCCACCACCGTGCTCTTCCCCGACGCGATTCCCCCCGAGAGGCCGACCAGGAACATCGTGCTCTGAAATGGGGAGAGAAGAGCTTGGAAAGGTGTCGGGATGGGACCGTCCTGCTCCTGCTCTGCACGTCAAGTGTTTACCCCAAAACAGGCAGCTTCATCCAGAGCTCATTTTCATACAGTGTCACCTAGACCACCCTAAATCAGAGGAAATTGCTGGCAGGGCTGTTGAGGGTGACCCGGGATCAGGGACAAAGAGGAAGAATTCAGACAACATCACAGCCTGGACCAAGAAACAAGAGGACTGAGAGGGAGAGCCCTGCTTGAGCTCTGCAACTGGGCTACAAGAGCAGATGAGCTACCTGGGACATAACCTGGACACAAAACACACAAGCCAGTAAGTAAAACACATGCCCACACTGCAGCAGCCCAATGGACACACGAACTCGTGGCTCTGAGCAGCAAATCTGTGTCTGGGAGCTGGCAAACATGGCACTGAACACAAAGCCTGTGCTTCCAAACCCGAAAGGCTCAGAGGTGCAAGGGCAGCTCTGGACAGGAGAGAGACTCCTGAGAGCAAGGTGGTATCTGCATACCCACTGCAGGCTGGGAACAGACTCAAGCCCCCATGGACCAACGCTGGCCCCAGCCAAGTCCTGCAAAGCCCCAGGGATGGAGGCACCGACTTCACTGTCACATTGCCCAGGGTGACACTAGAGCACGAACCTCCCAGGCTCCAGCTTGTGGCTGGGGGCTTCCGAAGTCATCATCTTCGTCTGGCAGCCACAGGCTGTGTGTAGGCATCCCCCAGCTTCCTCCTGCCCAGAGGAAGGGAGACCCAGCTCCTGCTGCCTTCTCCCAGTGAGCCACATATCCCAAACCCCCAACAGTCCTGGTAACCATTGCTCTGCCTAACCTGGTCTTGCTGCCACACCTCCCTCCAGACACTGTGGCCACCAGCCCCCCAAAACTTCTGCACACACAGAAACCAGCCAGCACTGTCCCCCACGAACAGGGACTGTGCCACTTCATCCCCGAGGGCAGCAGCTGGGAACACAGGCCTGCAGGATGGCTGGAGATGGCTGAAAACACAGCACTGCTGCTTCTGCTAGTGAAAAAGGACACTTTCAACATAACCCTGTCCTACAAACTGAGTAGGTTCCATGGTCCGGGGGGAAGAGGAAGGGGATAAGTCAGCTGGAGGCAACTCAGCAGAGGGAGGAATGAGGAGTCAGAGCTAAAGCCAAGAGCATCACAAAGCGACTGTGATTCCTGGCTGCCAGCACCACGTGCTCTTCCCCCTTCCAAAAGGCAGGCAAACAGATGGGCTTAACTCAAGCAACGACAAGGGGCAACTCAAAGGGAATCAGAGAGGGTGCTGGTGACAACCAGCAGCGCTCTGCAGTGGCTGATGGAAAGCCCAAGCTCTGCTGCCAAGCGAGCAGCCGGCCCCGTACGGAGCCTTTCCTGGCATTACACTGAGCTTGGTGTGACCGAGGGGTCGTGTCTTTACCACAGGGGGTCAAAGCCCTGCTCTCTCCAGCACGATCTGTGCCCTGTGCACCAGCCTGCAAGGGCTAACGCTGCAGGATGGGAAGCAGGCCCCTGGCATGCTGCCTTGCAGGGCTGGAGGCTCCAGGAAAACTGCTGCCCATGTAGAGTAACCACAAGGCTTTAGCTGCAGTAACCCCAATGCTCCAGCCTCAGCTGGGACTTGCTCCCAAGCCCCTCGGCTATTTCTGTCCCTCTGCAGGTGAGAATTCCTGCAGGGGTAAAAGAGCACTTGGAAGGGATAGCCTAGAAACCACGGCCAAACGGGGCTTGAAAGCACTTGGACCTGTACAGACAGAAGATCCATGGGATGAGGGATAAACATTTAAGGAGCCTGGGACTGAACTGCACACAGGGGCACGGAGGTTCCTGCAGGTGGTACAGGCAGGAGCCAGAACTGCTTTTCCCCCAAATATACTTTTGGGGTGTGCATCTATTCAGCCCGCACCAACTAAATCCAACGTGGGGAAAGCTAAAATGAAACCCACGGAGACGCCTGGAAAAACCAGCGAGTTCTTCCTGCTGCGAGATGCAGCCCGGAGCCCGGAAAAGCCGCTTTTAGGCACTGAGCGGCCCAAACCTCCCCCGCGGCCCAACTCCTCTGGTTTTCCAGCACCAGTTGTGCGCCTCACGCCTCACCCGCAGTGCCCCG
>NW_009909712.1:97656-98206 GCF_000696875.1 Nestor notabilis | reverse complement strand
AGAAGAGAAGGCTCCGGGGAGACCTTAGGGCCCAGAGTTTCCAGTGCCTGAGGGGGCTTACAGAAAGGGTGGGAACAGTGTCATAAGACAAGGCATCATGGGTTTAAATTTAAAGAGGGTAGACTCAAACTAGATACCAGGAATAAACTTTTGGCAGTGAGGGTGGTGAGGCACTGGAACAGGTTGTAGATGCCTGGAAACAGTCAAGGTCAGGTTGGACAGGGCTCTGAGCAACCTGATGGAGTTGAAGATGTCCCTCCTTATTTTGGGGGGAATGGACTAGATGACTTTTAAAGGTCCCTTCCAACCCAAACCATTCTATGACTCTGCTAGTTATGTTTTCCAGCTGCAATTTGAGTGTTTACCTTAAACTGTGGTAACAGATTCCGTACCGATTGCGATGGTTTGCTAGAGCTGCTCTCGGTCTCAAACTGGCTGCTGAGGAGAACCCCCTTTCCTGCCAGAACCACAGAAAACCCTCCGAAGCCCGCGACTGGCGCCGGGACCAGGGAGCTCTCGAAGGCACCTGTAGGTTCGGGTGCGAAGCCCA
>NW_009909712.1:89452-97620 GCF_000696875.1 Nestor notabilis | reverse complement strand
TAGGGGGAGCACCCGCGGCTCTGAGCTTGTGTTAGCTACCGCCGGAGGGAGCGGGGAAAAGTTCTGGTGTAACCAGCCTCATCCCGTCTCTTCAGCTTGTATAAAACTGAGCATGCTGTTGGCGACAACCTGAAGATGTATGTGGTTAGTCTCCTGAGGCAACATTTAAAAATCTTATTCTTAATTTTTGCCAAAAATATGATATCAAAAGTGTGACTCTGCATTAAGGAAAGGGGAGAACTAGTGGGCAAGATCCTCTTTTGTACTTGTGTATTACATGAGCATGTGTTCCCTTGCAGGTTAGGGATTTTTTTAATCTCAGTTTGGCAGATAAAATGAGTGTTGCACAGTTAGCAAATGCTTAAATATTCTATTTAATACATGATTCTAAACTTATTGCATGGTGCTCAAATTCTCCTTTGTTCTCACCTTTATTTATTTCCTATGTGCTTTTCTTGATGTTTATCACTGTATTGCGAGAGAATCACAAGCATTCGTTTTAGTGATACTTGAGACAAGAAATGTGGAGTTTCACAGTTGTGGTCCTTGAGGAGAAGCATTTTAACCTGTGGGGTACAAAGGCTTTGACTTTTCAGAATGCAGTCTACTAAGCTGTATGGCAACTTCTGTAGAAGCTCACACCTCCCATTGCCTTGAGTTGTGGTGGATATTCAGTATTTCTGTGGTTTGTAAAGCTGGGTTTGAAGCTGGGTGTTGTCATTGGCATCACATAGTAATCCTGCAAAAGGCAGGAATGGATTGTAGTTCTCTGGAGCGACAGCAGGGTCTGCTTCCATTGCCTGCCCCACTTGCAAGGAGAATCAATTGCTGTGATATGCCTGTGTCCTGGGTTTCAGTTTTAAGTTGAGCTTGGTTCTGAGTCTCCCCTGAGAATGTGCACCCTACAGTTTTTTACAGTTCAGTGGTCTGGGCAAAAGGCTGATCCAAAGCTTTGACTTCCCACTTCAAAGTACCACAGGGATGAAGTAGTTAACTGGCAGGGATAAAAAAAGGAGGTGCATTTAGTAAGGGGAAATAACATAGTTTTGTCCATGTCTCGTCTTTCAGGTGGTTGAATCTCTTAAACAAAAAAGTAAAGCCTGAGTCCCAGTATAGGGAAAAATATCCCTCCAGTACTTAAATTCAGGAAGTTTACATGCAGTAATTTTGTCGATGCTGTCATGAAATCTGCTTGTGGTAAGATTCAGGATCTTTCAGGGCCTGTAAATGGGGATCATTCATCTTGGTAAGAAAAAATCTTTTAAAGAGTTGAGTGTGTGAGCTCCTAAAAGTAATAGTCCTTATGTGATGAGATCAGGATTTGTTTTGGCATCTTTTGTTAAACAGTAGTCATTACTTTAGGATCTTACTGTTTGTAATCTCTCAAAACAGACAAGCTGTTAGTTTCTCAGTGTATGAATGCTGCATTTGCATCGTGTAGGTGGATACTCAACAGAATTTTACTGTGTAGCATCTAGAATGAATAAAATTTTCAATATTATTTTATTGGGTGCACTCAAGATGTCTGGTATTCTCTTTTTTCTTAGTAGTGTCCTTTCTGTTCTCTTTTCCAGAGAAAGAACAGTCAATAAACCGAGCTGGGATTGTTCAAGAGGATATTCAGCCTGCAGGTATACTTGATTCATGTGTTTGCATTGATTGTTTTAAAGACCTTCTTGAAGAAAGACCTGAATATTTACTTGGATTTAAATAATACAGTAAAGAATATATTCAAATAATATATATAATAAACTTGCCATTACATTTTTTTCAGGCTAATTCTTCAGTTGAAAATTACGGATTAATGAAACTTGGTTTAGATTGACTTAACCAGCCATATAAGTTGCAGAGAATGTGTTATCTTCACACTTTCTTCAATAGATGCCAGTTTCCATACTAGAAATTAACTTCTGAGCCAGCTCAAGGAATTAACTTCTGAACCAGAGCAAACAAGAACCATGGGTGGGCTGAGCTGTAGCTGTAAAGAATACCCTATTGTACCCTGGTTTGTGGAATACTGCTTTACAACTTGGCTGAAAAACAATTTATGAGCACTTTGCAGTACCTTCCAGCCTCATGGGTGGAGAGATGAGGCAGAAATCCACTACATACAAAAAGAGAACTTGGAATGCAGTGCTAATAGCCTTTTGATCCCTGTTGCCAGAAGGAGTAGGAAGGCATATGAGGGGAATAAAACTAAAGTATGGCAGGTTGTCCTTGGTAGTTCATTGTTTCATAGCTAGTGGAACTGGCTATTCATTATGTAAGGTTGGCATGTCTTGTTTAAAGACATGACAGTGCTTGTCTTGATGAAACAGTTCATATCTGAGTATGTTGAAGAGTAACGTATTCCAGCTTTTAGAAAAGCCTGCCATCATCAGCAGGGGAAAACCAAATAGGATTAATGCCATGTCATTACTACACACACAAGTTAAATCGTTGGTGCAGGACTTACTTTCCAGGAAAGTGTTGAAATGCTGAAGATGAGTAGGGAGGGTATTGTGAAATAGAAGTCTGGTAAACCTGCCTTTTTTTATTAAACATTAAAGAGGACTGGACTGGCTCATTTATCCAAGGTGCTGGTACCTGAGGACCAGTTCTCCTCAGTATAACTTTTTGGTCTAAATTTAGCTGCTGATGAGAAGTTACAAGATCCATTAGGTGAAAGTGAAATCTAGACAAGTTCAAGTATGAGGTGCAATTCTAGATGGTTGTTCAAGCAATATTGGAACACCTTACCTATGGGCATAATAGATTTTTCCATTATCTGAAGCTTAAGATCAAGAGGAGGTTGCCTTTTAAAATACTTTTGCAAGCTTAAGCAGAGTTGTGAGTTCAGGGCAGAAATTGTTTGGTTCCTTCATTGTTTTGTACACCAGGCTGCAGCAGCAGACCAATTTTCTTGTATTTTTTCCCTTCAACAGTGTAGTTATGAACTGCTGGTATTCTCATATTTGATTTGTAGGGTTAAAAGTGTGGTCTGATCCATTTGGAAGAAAGTAATGTTGGCGGCTGGGTGTATTGCAAGGCAAAACTGAAGATGGACATCTTCAGCTGTTTCTTCTTTCACTGAACTGTGTCTTTGGGTGTCGCTGGAGAAGAATTCTGAATATGCTGTGTGGGCACCTGAGGAACAACAAAGGCTACTGCTTGAAGTCCCAAGAGATAAACTCATGCTAGTTTTGACAGAGGATGCTGGGACATAGTGCACAGACTGTTAGAGAGCTGAATGATTCTTGAGTTTAGAAGTAAAATATTTGCTTCTTTGAGAAAAGGGAAGAGGATTTTTTTTGTTAATATGTAGACATTTGTAGAATTAATTATGAATAGAATAAATCATGCAGACACTGCAGTTTCCTCCCTAGTTTGAGAATTATTTTTTGTGGTTTTATTATGAAAACATGATAGAAGTATATACTGAGAGAGATCAGTGCAGAAAATATAACAAGGTGAGTATAAATTTGTACATTAAAATTTCTTCCTTTTAAACCAGTGTGTACTTTTTTCATTTGTTTTGCAAGTAGGTGTGTGGGTTAACCTTGGCCAGGTGCCCCCCAGCCACTCTCTGGCTCCTCAACAGGACAGGGGGAGAAAATAGGATGAAAAAACTTGCGGGTCCAGATAAACACATGGAGGTTGCTTACCAGTTACTGTTGCAGGCAAAACAGATTCAACCTGGGATAAATTAATGTTGTTTTTATGGCAATTAAAATAGATTTGGATAGTGAGAAACAAAATTTAAAATAGCACTTTTCCCACTGCCTCCCGACTTCTCCATTTCTTCCCTTCCTGGTCCCCTGAGCAGTTGATGGGGGTCTTACAGTCAGTTCAGAAGAGTTCTGCTTCTTCCTCCTCACGTTTTTCCCCTGCTCCTGCATGGGCTCTTCATGAGCTGCAATTCCTTCAGGAAATATCCAGCTGCTCCAGTGTGGGCTCCTCCCCACAGGCCACAGTGTGGTATCTGCTTCCACACTGTCTTCTCCACAGGCTGCAGGGAATGCCAGCTCTGGTGCCTAGAGGACCTCCTTCCCTACGTTCTTTTCTGACTTTGGTGTTCATTTTGCTGTTCCTCACTTTTTTTCCCCTCATTCCTCTGCTTGTGTGGTGTTTTCACAAAGGTGCTGCCCGCCTGGTTGCTGGGTTGAGCTGTGTCCTGCAGTGTGTCCTTTGCGGAGCCAGCTGGGACTGTCTGTGGCCAGCATGGGGCAACTCCTCCAACCTGCCTTCCTTGCTGCCAAAACCCTAACTAGTACACCTAATACAGGAGGGTAACACCAGATGTTGGGGTAGAAGAGCAGATACTTTTAAATCTTTTTTTTAAAAGCACTTTTCCGTGGTGAGCATACTGATTGTTAGAACAGGCAAGCTACTGAAAATCCTTACCCAAATTCCATGTCTCTCTTCATAATTAGTTCTGAATAAACTATATGTTTTCAGATTTCAAAGGAAATAAAGAGTCTATAGTTACAGTCTATAAGCTAACCAGTATTGTTCTCGAGTAGAGATGTAGCATGTACCTTTAATTTGAATACACTACCTTTTTGGTTTTTACCATTTCATTATGGTACACTACATTTTAAAGACTGCTGCAGGATCATATATGTTATGAAGAACGTATGCCTCGTGAGTCCTATGAAATATGCCTTATGAAGTCAGTAGTTTGTTATTTTTGTGGACATCACACATTTATTAAGATGACAGATGAAAGAGTGGATGTTCACAGTGCTCTTTCCCAAACCACTGTTCTGCTACTTGCTATTTTTTTTCTACCTGTTGTTACCATTCCCCTACCGCTCAGACACATTTCCTCTTTGAGTTGATTTGTTTTCCCCAGTCTCCTGTTATCACTGTAAGCATTACAATTTTTTTTTGTTTGCTTGCTGGGAAAATTAGACCGTATTAGATTTCTCTGAGTTGTCAGGTGATTTGATAAGATGGCTGAAGCCAGAGTAAGTGTAGGGATAGTGACAGACATTTCACTACATAGCACAGAGCAGCACTGTCACAAAGCTAAGTCAGTGTTTGCTAGGAAAAGAAGAATCAATTAGACTGAGGAGCAAACTGGTTTTTTAATCACTTAAATCTTCAATGAGATTGGAAATGAGGGAGCTTTGGGTTCTGTTTTTTGCACAAAACATTATACTGATGCATCAGACAGTTTCAGCAAAGTTGTCTAAAGTACATTTGCAGTGGAAATACAGTATTACTTAAATGTAGACACTCCATCTATAATTGACTAGCTGCAAAACGAGTTTTAGGAGAAACTGGGAATTGTTAAATAATGCTGCTTCTGTCACTTGGTGATGCATTCTTAAAAACATACGTCATGGTAGTGTGAAACAAATGGATAAATGATGTGACAGAGGACATTAAATTACTGAGTTAGGAGATAAGACAGGCTGCTTCTCGTTTACTTTGTGAAGTTGAGCAATTTGCTGAGTCTGGATCTTGCCAAGAAAAATGCTGGATGGCTGTTGCAGGCAGGTGCTGAGCCTTCTGCCTTCTTCATACTTAAACATTGCAAAACATTTGAGTATGTGAACTCAGTAGTTTAGCATTTATAAAACTGTACATGTTTGTTGGTCATGATCTGTAGTTTATTCCGTGGCAAAAAAGCTTGATAAGTTTTATAATTGCCTATGCAGTATTTGCAACAGCACGTATCACATCCTGAAGTGAACCTGAACTCTGGAAAGCATTGGTTTTAATGATCATCACTTACTTGCTGTGTTCCACCTAATAAAGTGGGCTGATTGCCCATGTCATTAAACTGTTAGAGCAGTGAATGTTTTTCAGATCTTTGGTATTCTGTCCGGATAAAACTGTTAAGTCAACAAGGAACATACTGCAATAATTCTCCAAAACTATTTACAGTGAAATTTTCTGTGATTGCTCTGGCATTTGCCAGCTGCCTGGAGGCTTGCACAAGGCTCAGATGGGAAGTCCTAATCCAGCAGCTGTCTTTCTGGGCTTCGTGACAATGCTTTGTTTTCCTCGTGGACACTGAAGATAAGCCTCTCCTCCTAATTACCCCATAGCAGGTGAAGTTAAGTATAGCAAATTGCGCTCCCCAGGACAATCCTTATCTTGTTCTGGAAGTAAGAGGTTTTACTACTTCTGTAGCCTACAACAACTATTACTTTTCAATGCCATCACACGAAGTTGTTAGACGTGTTTACAGTGATGCATAATTTTATATAATTATTAATACTTGGGGGAGACTAGTCTGTCTTCTGCAGAGGAACCCATTGGGTTCACCTGTTCTGGTTGTTTTGATAGAAAGGTTGGGACAAAACATTTGATAAAAATGCCTTTTTAGACTGTTTTAAAAACAGGGTTTGTACCTATTCTGTAATACAAATGCATTGTTCTTATTTATTCTGGCTGGAATATGAACAGCAAGTATAACTTCAGCCTTTGGAGGACTGGAGGAAAGTTTTAACCAGTGCTTTGACACCCTATCACAAACATCTCATTGTGCTAAGTTTAGGCCTGCTATTGTATGCCGATAAGTTATGAAATTACTAAAACTTGTGCCATGAAGAACAAATCTGGCATTTTGGTCTAAACACAGCTTGGTTTCAAAGCATTATAGACTGTTGATGATGCAATGAAACCCTCAAGCACAAACACTTTAGGAGGAGTAGGTATGGCAAAAGATATGGCAAGCTGCCAGATTATACATAGCAAGAAAAATGGGATTTTTCTTGCTGAATATTGAACTTGTTTTATTGAGATAGTTCACACTGATTAGAGGGCATTTTTTTCTGTACTACTCAAAGCACATTGAACAGCCTCCACAAAAGTCATAATTTTTACTGTACATATGGCCTTCCACAAAATACAGTGAAGAAAAAGCAGCAGTTCTCATGATTTGCAGTCTTCTAAACCAATAAAAGTTGTGTATTTTCCCTTCTTGCAGTCTAGCAATAATTAACTACTCATTTTCTCAGTACTGTGTACAGTCCTACTGACCTTCAGGTTAACATGCAGACACAGCAGTAAATGCAACACTGTATTGGCTTTTTCTGTGGTGCCACACAGCCCAGATAGTGTGTTTGATAGTGGAAGGAAATTATTTTCTAGCTTCTGAGAAAGTGCTGCAGATACACACTGTTTCTATGAGGACAGTGTATAATGGGAGAGGGCAAAACCAAAGTGCAGGTCAAAGCATATTAAAGCTCTCATTTTCATATATTGGCCTCCAGTCTGAGGTGTGTTTGTGGGTATCACAGACTGTGTGGGCCTTGCAAGAAAAATGGTGTAGTGTTTTAAGACACTGTCTTGGAAACAGGACTCTAGTCAGCTCCTTGCTTCTGTCTGGTAGCAGGCAAGTAATGTAGCCTTTGAGCTTCCGTTCAGTAAAATGGCAGAGTACTCCCCTTCCTTGCAAGGCATGATGAAGGTAAATACAGGGGTGGGGTTGTTTGGGTTTTTTTTTATGCTCTAGTAAACATATTTGGTTCTTGTCTGAGAAGTTTTCTTCATGTTTAGGAAAATAGGTCTGGATTTGTGTGAGAATCATATTTTGGTTCCAAGAATTTAAAGTGTTTTGAAGAATCTTTCCCAAAAGGAAACAACTTCTGAAATTTCCCAGGACTTTGCTGAAATACATGCTGTGAATATGGAAATTTTATTTTTTGGGAGTCAAACAGAAAACTTACCTGCTTTTCACAATAGTAATGTTTTTTAGAAGATCTCCAAATTTGAGTATAAGCTACATGCAAGTTGAAATGTGACCCAATATGAATGTTATTACAGTTGCACAAAAATGCAGAAGATTGGTCAGCTTTTGTTACTGGTGCAGGAGCCTTAGCAGTTTTCTGAGATTCAGCAATTTGCAGTGTTTTGACTTGTTACTTCCCTTGTCTTCTGTAACAGTGGGTCCCCCCTTCTGACCTTTGCATGCCTAAAAAACAGCTAGAAGTCTTCTAAGAGAGCTACAAGTAGTGAGCAGGGGAAGCTGGGTTGCAGTTGAAAGAGGTGAGGAAGATCTGAAGATACTGCAGGGAAGAAAATATTGCTCCTGTAGCCCTGGAGGAACACCTTGGAGGTCAGGTGGTAGTTATGAAGAGGAGACAGGGCATACTGGTCACTTGAGTGGGCAGGAGCATGAGGGACATAGGACATAAATCCACTGGAATACAGCCTTCATAGGCTCTGTTGCT
>NW_009909712.1:81910-89421 GCF_000696875.1 Nestor notabilis | reverse complement strand
CTTTCCCTCTTCTCTGTTTCTTCCCCAGCAGATCAGAGGTGAATAGTTGTAAAGAAAGTTCCTAGTCAAGATGAAGTTATAATGAGCAGAGAGCATCTAAGGAGAAATTACCTAACTAGCCTTCGCTCTAGCCTACCTTGAGAGGTCTGAAATGAGAATAACTTGAGTTGGAAAGGACCTTATGATGAAAAGTGTCTTTCAGGTCACAGGGAAGGGTGCCTCCTTTGCTATCAGCTTCTTCCTGTAATTCTGTACAGTGAATATCAGCAATACCAATCAGGGTAGAGGAGGAAGGTACTCCCATTGCCTCAGCAGAAATTCCTGTAGGAGGAGTCCTCCTCAGCCACCCATTCACTCCCAGAACTGGATGGCTCAGGCACAGTTTAGGAATGTATTCATTTTTCCACCCTGGATGAAGAGGAAGCCACTGTGGATGTTAACCAGAAGCATTTGCTCCCTGGTCTATTCTGTGACTTTTGGGGTGCCAGTGATTGTAGCAAGCCAGCTCTAGCCTTATCTCCTCCCATCTACAGATACAAGGAAGGTTCATACAAGAACTCTTCTCCCACTACTGGCTGAACAGCACCTTTAGGAGTCCTCTGAAGCCTGGAAAGCAGGTAATCTTAGTAACAGAATCTTCACTGTCTGCTTGTAGTTTCCTCTGAAATAAGCTCCATTCCCCTGGTCCTTCTTACAGTCAACCTGTGAGTGGCTAACACAGGCTTGCTGGGTGTCCCATACAGCAAAGAATTTCTCATAGTTTAGTCCAAAATCCCATGTCCCACATGAAAAACTTGTGGAGTATTACTTCTCCCTGCACTTTTTATGTGGTCTTAATATGGTTTATGTGGTTTGGTGGCCTCTGCTGCCTGCTCCCTGTCTACTTCTCTTTGCCTGTGGAAAGAACAATGACAGCAGCACCACTAGGTCAAGGAGCCTGTAATGAGCTGTGAGGATCTAAGGAAAGCATTCCCATATACTAAGTCTGGCAAGCCTACTAATATCTCCCAGAATTCTTCCTAGTTGTTTTCAGCTTTTATTTGATAGCAAAACCTCTTGTTATTATTCCTTATTGCACTTAGCAGTTAAATTTTGTCCCATAGCTCCCATTCCAGCTATACTTTTGCACTGACGTTGCCTCCCAAGTTGTTTAATCAGAACATTTCATTAGGATACTGCTATTTTTTGTGCCAGACAATTGTTACATTTGTCCCAGGGCAGTTCTTTGAGGAATGCCACCAGTAAAATCCCTCCAGGCCAGTGACTTCCCTTTTGTCATTTCCGCTTTAGCTATTTCCATACTTGGCTTACAATTCTCACAGCTACTAATTGTGTCCCACGTGACATTGTCCAAATGCTTTGCTGAAATGCAGGTGGAATATACCCTCTGAATTTCTGTTGTGTTGACACACAGCTGGTGTGCCCGATTAGGTAGCAAGATTAATACTCTGACATGTGCCACTTGAGGAATTTTCATTTGTGTCCCCACTTCCCATTACTGTAGAGTTTGTCGTGATTCTTGTGTGCTCTTCTGGGAAGATTAAGAGCTAGGCAGATGTTTTCCAAAAGAAGTCCCAGAAGCACCCGGACATCCTCATAGTCTTTCTGTCTTGATGTATTGGAATGCATATAAAATGAAAGACTGGGTCTGTTAGAAGTACCTAAACATCATGAGAGTGACCTGCCTCTTTGTCAACATTATTCTCAGACTAAAGCCAAAACACAGCACCGTACCGCTACTAGGAAGAAAATTAACTCTATCCCAGCTAAAACCAGGACACTGCAGCCCAGGCAGAAAGGAGATATGTTTGCTGCTGTCGGTTACTTTCAAAAGCCCAGAAGTTTATATTCATCCTGTTTCAGTGTCATTGCTTATTGACTTATGAGAACCAAGCCTGGCTAACAGAAAATTGCTGTAATCAGGCTTGTATATAAGAACACAAGCCTGGTTTTGTTTAGTCAGAAAAACCATCGCTGATCAGACTCAGAGAACAGGAAGGACAGTTAGCAAGCCTTATTGACACAATGTGAAGTGAATTGTCACATCTGCATTCATTAGCAAAATTATTCAGGGGGTGTGAAGGAACTTACACCTGATTCTGGTTTCCACAGGTCACTGGGTGCTGCTGACAAGGCAGGCATGACATCCAGATAATGACTGCTTTGAAGAAGATAAGAAGTTTCCCTTAGGAATCATAGAAGACATAAAGATAAAGGTAAATATATAATATTTAAATTGTGCCAATGGTTTTAGTGGAAATGTACTGACAGTACTTTGTGATTCAGTTGAGAACTTGCATCCTTTGGGAACTACCTGGAACAGAATCTGTATGCTCTGTTGGATCCTAAAACTTGTAAAGATGTCTCACTTTATCCAATTTCATGCCCTGTGTACAGCCAGTCACTTTGTTCTATGCTTTTCTAGAAGTCTTCTCACGATGACTAAAGTTCGGATCATCTCTAAGTCTCTGAAGAGAAACAAATATTTTGTTCCTGGTATTTTCTGTCTTCCAAGATAAAATAAGTTTGCATGCTACTTTCTGTTGAGACTATCATGAATCTTCAAGACCAGGTTCTAGTTCTAGCCATAAATCTATTGAAGATTTCTTGTCTTCTAGGTTATTTTTCCTATCTATATTTGCAGGCAGACAGCTTCAATACTAGAAGTATCCATGTTAGGTGTTGTGCTGGTAGTACAGAAATGCTTAGTCTCAAATACAGTTTGATTCTGAAGAAGCATTATGATTACCTTACTTAGGAACCCAGCTCTTGAAGCAAATATTTACTACAGATATGGGGCTTCTTACCACGTAATTCTTTCAGGATTCAGCAATTTTGTCTCCTCTGCAGGTTTTGAGCTAAATCAAGGGAAATATTGTAGTTCTTCCTTAAGATATAGGGACCTCTGTCATTCCTGGTCTGTCTGTCCTGAAACAGATCCTGAGCAGGATTTTCAGATCCAACTGTCTGAAAATGACTTCTGACATTTTCAGGACTCTGTTCTGGGTGAATAGCCTTCTTTGTGTATGAAACAGCTTATGAAATGTTACATCTATTGCATACAAGCAGTATGGTAATATTTATGTCTGCTCTGCTGATATTATCTGGATGGGAATAGAAGTTGTACCCTCTGTTCTCTTGTGTTAGTTAATGTGTTGGCTATCCTGCTACCATTAAATTTCTCTTCCAGAAACATGGTAGGGGAGAGTCCTTAAAACTATCTGCATATTTGAAGTGTGTATTCTTTATGGTCAGCTTCATATGAGTATTTCTGAATTGAATGCCAGCTGTTATGTTGCAAGTCTTCCTTATAATTCTAATGGATTTACCATCTTGTATCATCTTGGAAAACATCCCAGGGGTACTTTTATGATAAAGTAATGAAGGAAGGGCTACATCCATTTAAATTTGCAGAGGCTGGGCATCTGAGGACTTACTACATTTAGTACAATGTTGCTCCATATATTTGCTATTGTAGGAAGTGACAGGGAGTTTTTGAAGAAGAATTACATGTAGGAAAGGACCCAAGACATTCCTTGAGCAGGAACACCCTTGCCCTAAAGAAAGCGATAGTGTAGTGCCACAAGTCTACTCTGAATGTTAGGGATCTTCAGTGTGTTTCCACTGTGTTTGTATTTTGTCAATCACAAGGATCACAAACAGTCTTTGCCAGGAAAATGTTAACTCTAGTTGAATCCCCAATGCCAGATGTGATGCAGAGGCAGTCTTCCCATTGTTCCTACACAAATGTGCTCTCAAAAGCAGTGGTATCACAAAATCACAGACTTTAGACTGGAAATGACTCTTGCAGGTCATCTGGTCCAATCCTCTTCTCAAAGCGGGGCTAATTCCAGTGTCTGATCAAGTTGCTAAGGATTTTTGTCTCATGATTATGTGCTGTCTTGTAGCTAGTCTCTAAAGCTAGGGTAAGTCAGCAGAGGACATCATTGCCTCTGGGAGCACTGCAAAATCAGTACCTACTGAAGTCTGTGGAACTATCATTGTGCATTTTGGTGCAAAGCTTGTCAGACTGTACCAGGGACTACGGTGCTGATCAGCTTAACAGCTCTGCCCTGGAGAAAAAACATCCTTGCAGTGATTAAAGAGTTCACCTTTGTCCCTCTGCTGTGTGTTAGATGGCATAATCAATGAATGCCAGATAAACTTCTGTGCAATCTTGAGGGGACCAATGCAGGGATCTACGTGCCATTGACTGGATCTATCTGTCTAGCCAGGAGTCTCCATTCAGCCTACAGTATTTTCAGGGAAGTAGAGGGTCATGGTGAAGTCTCAGCCTTTACCTGAGTAGGGCCTGTCCAAAGAACACTCTCATTATGTGTCCATAGTGCAAAGAAAAGCTAAAGAGCTATATTTGCTTTTCCCACCATAGATGAGGGAGTAGTAACTAGCTGTTACTGCCTGGTGAGAGTGTGGATGGAATGGGCTTTTGAAGAGGTGTTTGCACTGCCAGGAGAGGTGAGGAGCTATTTCTGGGCAAATTGGCCAGCCATGCTCCCTTTTGAAGCCTCACTGGCAAGAGGATTTTGGCAGCTGGGAGGCAGCCATGCAGTGGGGTACAAGTGATAATCACACGTCTCTTCACCCGCTGAAGCAAGAGCCACAGTCATGTTTGTGCAAACTCCTTTTATTCACCAGCAAAAGAAGGGGGGCTGCTCATCCCAGTCCAGGACATGAAGAGAACCACCCCTCCAAAACACCTCGAACAGTCCAAACCATCTACTGATCTTCAGCCTAGGCAGTATTCCTGTTTCTCTAAAGGAGGGCTACTACTGTTTGGAAATGCTCTACGCAAGCTCTTTCCAAACAGTCCTCTCTCGTTTCCCTCGGGCTGGAAGTCATTTTAAATTTGCCAGCTGGGACTTGGCCCCTGGGCCTATTCCAGCACCTGACCCTAGTTTTTTTGTCAGAGTGAGCTGGCTGATCCCGTGGGACATTACAGTGTGCCCTGACGCAGGTGGTGCTTGAAAAGGTGCTGCTGGACTCTGCAAGGAGGTGGAAAGTGACAGTGGCAAAGCTGAGTGGCAAAGCAGGGATTTCCAGCTCCTTCTGATGTTTATTTCCTGGTGAGTGAGTGGCATGTTTAACAATATTCTTACTGCATGTGGTGGTAGCAAGAAGTGATATACTAGTTGCTTTGCCTGTTTCTGTTGTTTTGAATTCTAAAATATCTGTGACTAAAGATATAGTTACTCCTGCATCCCAGAAGACTCCCCAAAACAGAGACTAATAACTGGATAATTGCCCACTTCTAAGTGTCTGAATGTAGAATGAAACTTCTGGTTTAGTATTTTCTGTGCTGCTTATTTTCCAGTGAAAGCAAATTGCCTTTTGATATAGAATACAAGGTTCACTCTCTGGGGAACCTTGTCTTTGTATTCTTCTTATGTATTATTGTTTAAAACAAAAGATCTCAACCAGTAGCCTGAGTGATCACAGCTGAAGAATGCAGACTTTGTTCCCAGGAAGAAGGCAAAAGGGAAGAAAAATTGCATTCAGTTCTGTTATGTAACCAAGAAAATAAATTCTTTTGGAGAAGAATAGTGCAGATATTCCCCTGCAAATGCATTGTATGTATCTAATGTAATTAATTGTAGAATTATTCACATCTGGGATGTTTGATTCACCTTGTTCTACAAAAAAACAAAAAGTGTCCTCAATCTGTCGAGTGCCAACAATTGGAGATTGTTTTTGAACACTGATAAAGGGGCAGAGACTGGGGAGTTGTGGGTTGAGGAGGTTTGTCTCACATACATTGATGGCAACAGTAAAAGAAAGACTAAATGGTTTATCTGCAGTTGTGATCATAGCTTTTAGTTAAAGTCTAGTTTATATTCGGAGCTCTCACCAAACATTTGCTTTTGCCGGTTTCTGGATTATTTATCAGCTCGGATTGACATAATAAGCTTTGGGCCTGTGATGTAAGTCAGATGCCTAAATCTGGCCTTGGATAGGGAAGAGTGGATTTTCCCAGCCTAAGAAGCCAGAACTCGGCCTGTCGAAGGTGTCTGCCGTGGGGGACTAAAGGATTAATGAAGTCTGACTCTTGTCTGTGGAGGCCACTTTTGAGAGCAATACTACTTGGTGGTTAGTAAAACTGGGCTGGCATCCTTTTAGCATCTGTCTTCAGCAGGGTCGCCTCTTTCACAGCTACCTGCTATGGCTCCACTTCCAGCAGCTTCCACCTGACCAGCTGCTCTTGTGGGTCCCCCCAGCACAACAGGTTAGAAGCTTTTGCTCTGGGGGTGGCTGCCTGGGGGGCTAAGCATTGTGCATCCCCACAGGAGGGAGGAACCCTGAGCTGTTGTGAGGGGTGTTTCTCTGTGTGTCTCTGCACGTGTGGGGTGTTGGGCATGAATTCACAAGCCCATGCGCAGTTGGCACCTGTATTCTCAGTGTAAATGCTGTCCCCCTTCCATCACGTAGTGTTTTATAGGCTGGAGAATTGAAATTCCTGAAGTTGTGCTACTGGTCCCATGCAGCTGATGAATTTCCAAGGAAGCCTGTTCTTAGCTACAGGGCTCCCAGCACACCTGCCCTTGAGGAATCGAGCTTACACTGCAAGTTGTTCTGGGCATAGCCCGGCTTTGACATCTCTGTGCACTGTCCTGGGTGACACCTTAGGTGTCAGCTATTTGCTTCCCCTGCTGCATAGTGCGAGTATGCCAGGAGCTAGTGTGCCTGCAGGGAATCTCACAGCAGGCTTGTGATGCTGGGAGAACTTGGGCAGGTAGCCCTTGAGGTCTTTCCTTGTGGACACTTCTGTACACCAACAGTGTTTCTTCTATCCCAGTCCCTGGGTACCTGAGGTGCTAGCTATCTTGCTTCATCTGAAAAATCTCTTGGCTGGTTTTGTGACCTCCCTAGGGATGCCAGCTAGAAATGCTGAATACCAGCTTACAATGTAGTTATGAGGCTGTACAAGCATTTGCTCTGAGACACTACTGTCCACTGTTTGTCCATTATAGAGTTTTGGGCTCTAGTGATTTCATAAACATTTAAATATACTCTTAAGACAAATAACTGGGCCCAAAATACATTTCTGGGAGGAGGCTAAGCAAACCTTTTGTGATGATCTTCAAAGTAATGATGTGCCTTATGAACGCTCATGAACAACACATCACTTGGTATACCAGGAGGTCTAGATCTATTGCTAATGATTTCTTTCCTTGCCTGCTATTTTAATGTAGTTACAATTGCTTCTAAGATTCATCACCTGAGATAAAATAACCTTAGCGATGATGCTGTTGTTTCTCCTCTGCAGCCCGTTCCCTGCAGTGGCTGGATTATTCTCACAGAGTTTGCTGGGTAACTAGAGTCATAGCTCCTTGAGATAGATGGTCATGCTTGTGCTTTGCCACCTGTGCTTCCTGAAGAAAATGTTGGGCTCTCCTTGTTGAGAGTGATGGTTCATCAATCTCTGTTGTGGTGTGACAATAACTTCTCTCTGAATTTTCATGCCTGGGCCTAGTCTCTGCTAAGAATTTTCAAGA
>NW_009909712.1:67172-81879 GCF_000696875.1 Nestor notabilis | reverse complement strand
AGCAGGAAACTTGTGTCCTGTGGGAAATGTAGTTACTTGCATACTGAGTATGTGCCTACACAAACTGATGGGGTCAGTTGGAGAGATGCCATAGGCTTGTTGGAGTCACATGGAGAGACCATGGCTGGGTGTCAGACCACATGGTGAATCAGCTTGCAGGTATATTGAGTTACCTGGTGGGCAGCTTGCTGCCAGGCTTTGTGGTGGCCTTTCTGTTGGCTACAGCTTCTCTCTAGGCATATCTAATCAGACCTACACGCAGCATGGGGGGTCGTGGAGCAGGCGGATGTTACAGTACGAGTGCAGGTGCTGCCCTCAAAGAACATGGATGAGAGTGAAGTTGTGCTCAAAGCGAGAAATACAACAAGTCGTCCTACCTGAGATAGGGTAAAATGTCTCTTGAAGTCAACCTGAACTTAGCATCTTCACTCTAGACTCATCTTGCTCTCTTAAGGACAGACCCACTTTAGAAGGATGGATGCACTGCATGCAGTGATGGAAAATATAAGGTCAACAGGCCTATAGGGAATCTGACTTGCTATTTAGTAAACAAATACTTATTGAAACAAAATCCCTAAGAAGCCATGGTAACCTTGTGATGACCTTACTGAGCTGCAGTATGTACGGCTGCTTTGCGGCAAGGATTCTGCAGGCTGCTATTTTATAGTATTAAATGACCTTAGCCCACTTCAGAACAAAAGAAGGCATATATATTTAATTTTTCATGCTTAACAAGCCAATGTTACTGAACAGGCTGTCCTAGTATTGTCTTTGAAAATAATGTGTCTTTCTCTTTGGTTACAAAGAAGTCATAACCCTGTTCCTGCCATGCTAAACAATCAGCCTCAGGCCCCAGTTCGGCAAAGCACTTATGTGCTTACTGAAATGCTACTGTCAATGCCACTTACACATCTGTTTAACGTTAGAAATGAGGACTTGAGAATTCGACTGAATCAGGGCTTCAGTGGTAATGCTTTTAATTGTAGTGCAGCCCAGTCTCCCCATTGACCAGTAGATGGGGAAAGTGAGCCTCCTTATAGTTAATGGTCAAGATTTTTCTGAATGCAAGGTTAAACTGTAGCCCTCGTTGGCTCTTAGTTCAACAGACTGGTTTGAAGGCTCTTTACCTTTGTACTGTAAGGGTAAATTACGTACTTTGACGCACTTGGACTATTTTCTTTACAAACATGTGTCGTAAACAATTGTTCTATTCCTTGAAATTCTGAGATTTAAAGTTTTGTTCCTTTCTTTACACAGGGATGGAAACAAACCTTTTGAAGGTTTTGCTGTGTGAAGATGTGGGAATGAGTGTTCCCTCCCCAAAACTAGCCAATAGTTAAGTGTTTACAACAGTCATCGGGAGGCAAAGGATCCAAGTTTTAGTCCCTTGTAGTCTTCCATGTGCCTGTAGAGGGTACCAATGACAATGACCTGCCTTTAGGTCATTTTCTCCAATTTTCTCCTCCAAAAGCTGTTGTCATTTTTATATATTTATCAGTTCTCCGGACTTGTACCGACCACATGAGTGACCATAGTTACTGGCCGCAGTTGCTTTCTGCCCATGTTCCTGTTCACACTTTATGTGTGAATTAGCCAAAGAGAGGCTGACTCTCAAAGTCAGTCAGTCCCTGAATACTGCCTGTTATAAAGAGGAAAAGCTTTTTCTTGAACACATAGGAACGTAGTTTCCCTTTAGACACAATCACACCTCTGCATGTTCGTCTACACATTAGCTCCCTGAGTGTGCTCTGCTTTGTCCCTTTTCCTTGGAGTTCAGCTTCGTAGTGTGAGTCCTGGAGCTGGTTGTGTTCTTGCAAGCAATGTGGTGCAGGTACAAAAACCATTTGCTGCCTTACACTGGGGCAATAAACACCGGTGAAGTTGGCCTTGTGTGAGGTAAGAGCCTCTGCATGGTGGGGACTTTCTGCTTATCCTGTAGATGAAATATTATTGTTTGGCTAGTTGGGTATATCTTGCCCTTGTGGAAGCAGCTCCCACTGTTCAGCCTCGAATAAAAGGTAATGATGTATCTACCCTGATCATTTTAGTGGGGCAAGCTTCCTGGCATAGTTGGGTGTAGGGGTGAAGAAAACCGTACCTATTTTAAATTGGATAGGCGAGGCAAATATGTCTTGTTAATATAAAACAGCTTGGCTAAAGAGTATTAAAAAAAACAACAGCGAAACAACCCAACAAAACCCACCTCTTTCTCCTCAACCTTTCAAAAGGGGGAAATGTGAGCCTACTTTCTGAGATACATAGGTAGAGCCTCAGCTTCTGGGCTTTAACCAGTTTAGCACAGGAGTTTATGTGCCACCATCTGTCATTATCTGTTTGTGATACCCAAAACTTCACAGGGCAGGAGGGAGGATGAAGGAATTCCTGGCTGGATTAGCATGACTTTGTGCTTTTGCTTGGAGCCATTATGTGGTTAAAACCAAGATGGGTAGTACTGAGTACAGAGGGGGACAACGTTTAACATGGTGTAAACTGAGACAGGTCCTTTGCAGCCAGCAAAAGTAACCGGACTCCACAGACATCTAAACTGGTTGGATTTTGGCTCAACTTCTAAAGTGCAGTATACAGAATGTAGGCACTGCCTTAACCTATTCCATACTTTGGGTGAGCAATTTGTGTTACCTTTTCCTTGTGTCAGTCAAAGTTTCTCCCTCTTTCACAGCCTTGTGATGCCCTTGGACCTGGTCTGTAACACCATCTCCTCCATGGTGAGCAGCCTGACTCAGATTGGGCTTCTCACAGCCAAATTCCTACAGCCTGCTGCAATCCTACTCTCATGACTTTCCATTCAGTCTACTGACAGCCCTACAGAAAAAATTCCTTTGGCTCCTGCCACACCTACCTTTGCCTTTGAATGTTTTCATTTGCTTACTATGTTTTGAATGAAATTTAAATTCCTCAGTGCATTTTCAGTCAGCATTTGCAATTTGTTCTCAGTGTGTGTCAACCATCCAGCATCCTCTGATTTCACCCCTGTCCTTGTGGTCTTCCTCTATTTATTTTCTTCTTATCTTTCCCTGTTCCTGAAAAGATGTTCTCCTAATAAGCTGAGCAGTGTTACTAGCTCTCAACCACGCTACTTTCACACTCTTACTTCTGACCTTCTCTCAAGACCCAGTGATTTTTCTCTTAGTTTTCTGCTTTGTAGATGGAAAGAACTTTGTAAGAAACTTGCGGCTCCTGGAGTAGGTATAAAGCATGGCTCAGACTGTCCAGGCTCCTCAAGAACATGAGTTGTGACACAAATGCAGCGTGAGGCAGCTGGAAACACCTACAGCATGCGGTAGTTTATAGTAAGCCAACTGTTCGGTGACATGCTGGCCTCTGAGGAAAGCTGCACGTTGTTAGCCAGAGGTATCTCAGGAGGATTGAGTCTGTCTGCTGTTTGGCTCCTCACAGACAGCAGATGTTCCACAAGAAGGTGAAACATGCAATAAATGACTGTATTTACTTGAAGCAAATCAGAGCTCAAGAAAAGGCAGTGGTCCAGCCAAGTCTGTTTACGGCTGGAGGGATGCTTTTGTGCTGATGCAGCATCTTTCACCCCGAATCTCTGAACATTTTGAAAGCATTAACAAAGGTGGGCTAATACCGGTGTTTGCAGACATATTTGAGGCAGGGGTTTACTGCCTGCTTTGGATACTGCCATCGATACAGCCTGTACTGAGTTTTGATACTGGTATGGCTACTTGGCCAAGTATTTCCTTAGCTGCACAGATGGTTTCTGCAGCTGGTGCTGAGCTCATGCTGATGCAGCTACATTGATAACAGGATCTGAGCAGGCTGCTGCATGGCTAGCTCAGGTGAGTACCTGTGAGCTGCAGTCACTTTAGCATAAAGATATGTTTGTCCTATTTTTAGGAGGAAAAAAAAATCTAAGACCTGGAATGAAGACAAAAGAAAAGTCACAAAGGTACATCTCTCCTTTCTACAGATTCTATGATTCTATGATTCTGAGGGGAGGGAAATGGAAAAGAAGTCAAATACTGAGTAGATTATCACTAGTGAAAATAGGTTCAGGTTAGGCTGCATCATGTCTACCTGCTGAGTGAATACAAGGGAATGTCAAGTGACCCAGAAGGATCTCTTCATGTGCATGCATATTTTCCTGACCAACAGATATCTGTTTGGATGCTTATTTTGAGATCCAGAGGTCACTTGTTAGTCTTCAGTGGCATAAAAATGATGTATCTTTAGCCAGCAGAAGGATGTTAATGTAGGGATTTCACATTGTTTTTCTAGTAAAGAATGTCCTGCAAAATAAATATTACCTGGTTCTGGGTGTGCGCCAGGGGTTAGGCGATGAGTGAGGAGCCAGCAGAACTGCCCTGGAGACCAATAGTTCCAGGATGACTGGGGGGTGGCTCTTCCTCTCAAATGTATCCCCAGATAATTGTGGTTGATAGCTCCTCTGCGAAGGTCTGGTGGTGGTCCCCTACTCACTTTCCCACAACATGCAAAAGGGGACTATCTCTGAAAAGTCTTGGACTGGACAAACAGCTCATGTCCTTCCAACTGGTGTACTTTTTTTACTAAGAAACTCACATTGTTCCCTTTGCTCAGCTTACTCCTGGTGGTTTTCTGTGGCCATTTACCCCAAATGACCTTGCTAGAACCAAAATGAAACAAGCACTACCCACGATCTGCTTTGAGTCCCTTAACTACAAAATGTTTTCAGTCTGTGGAGAGGGTTTTTTCCTCTCTCTTTTGTTCTCTCTGTTCCTTCACTGCCCACAGTGACAGCCGTATCTGTTTGATTTGAGGAAAGCCTTCCATGTGCTGCAAGTGGCTCCTTCTGCTAGTATTTTGTTCTCTGAGCCTGTTGCTGCACAGTGTAAATAAATTTTACTGTTTAGTACTTTCCCTTTTTGTTCCCTCGCTGCTGGCAGTGAGTTGACCCACCCTGTTTTGTTTTTCAGATTTATCTGTCTTTGCCCTTCCGATATGAGACAAAAATCAAAGTTTAAATTAACAAAGATGTGTTATTGGTGCATACTTTTTTTTTTTGTTGTTGTTTTGTGTTGTACTAAAAGTTCTACATAAAACAGCAATTAAAATGCAGCTGACATCCTGGCACAATATTCAGTTTGGTCAGAGAATAAGACTTTATCCCACTTCAAGACGTCTAATGGTGTGTGCTGAATAGATGCAGTCTCTGTATAAAAAGCATTCAGCCATCCTGCCATGTAAACTCAGTCTTTTTATAAACAGTCTTAATTTGGGCCATTCTGTGTGCCTATGCTGCTAGAATGACCGGGACGTTTAGCACATCAGACCTAGTTTTGCAGTGGTGAATGTAGGTACTGGAAGTTCTCCAGGCGTGGTAGTATGCATGCCCTGCAACCTCTAGCTCAGAGTAGGGTAAATATTTAGAGTGGCTGAGCCCAGTTTGGGCTCTCCGGTGTTTTAACTAGATTGTTTCTGCCTAATTTAAAGCTGGCTTAGACATTTCTCCACCACACCAGAATCACTGCTGAGTACATGTACCCCTAATTGGGTATGATGAAGGCCACAGTCATGTTTTTCATGGTTCCAAGCCTGATGCTCAGAGCACTTGAGGTTGTTTTTACTGTGTGAATGTGACTGCATGTGCATTTTAATACAGAGAAAAACAGACTGTGATAGCCTAATGAAGTCAGTCAGTGGTTAAGTTTGCCTACTTTCTTGGAAATCTTCGTCATTCCTGTCTTCCTTGGGATGAATAAAAGGAATCTATCAACCTAGACAGTATTCTTACTGTGTATATTTGAATCTTTTTATGGCATACATAGGTTTCACATAACATAAATCAAGTGGTTTTTTGCTTCCTTTTCTACTGATTTCTTCTAAGCAAAGGATGACATCTCCATGCACAGGGTAAAAAAGGCTAAGAGAAACTAACCCTTTGCCATTTTCATTTTACAAATTGGATCTTGGGGGGAGGTAGGGGGAATGGAAAAGACAGACTTGAAGGAGGGGAAATTTGTCACCTTAACATTGCAAATGATGTGAAACCAGAATATCCTCCCACCACAGCATATGTTTGTGGTGGGTAGGTGGGGGAGATGCAGGGAAGAGGTGATGGTATAAAAATACCTTGTAAAAACAAATGTTTGGCTAGGGGAGAGAGTTTGCCACTTCAGGCAGACTAGAGGGGGGAAACCAGACAGACCGGGGGTGGGTGGAGGGAAGAGCTTATGTCACTTCTGCAAGGTAAATAACTAGACTGACTGTCTCAGAAATAGCAGTCAAATGATGAGCAGGGGAAGATCAGATATTAAACAAGTAGGTGACCTAGAAAGTTAAGAGGAAGAAGTAAAAGCTATTTAAATAGACCAATGGAGACTTCAAGAAACAGTTAAACATGTGGCAGGTACTGAGCAGGAGAGCAAAAACCCTGAGATACAGTGCACAGACTTGCTAGTAGCCACTCTTCCTGTGCTTTCATGAAGTGAGAAGTATGATTCTTCTCATTTATCCTGATGATGATTCAGAACTGCCAAGTCGAATGCAGACCAGGGGCTCTATAAGGTAAAATGACTGCTAAATGCAGTAACATACTGCTAACATAGCTCTCCCTGCACGGGATGTTTCTCTTCATGCACCGTATGGAACAGTTTGTACACTCCACAGTGTCCAGTACTATGCAAATGTGAGCAGACACCAACGTGACCACCCACGATGGCAGCCAGGGTGGAAAATGACAGTTTGCCTTGTCATGCTCAGTAGCAGTTTGTATGCTGTGGTGTGACACTGACATCTCCACGTTTTGGGAGCTGGCGGGTGCAGGAGATGGCGGGAGAGAGGGTTGGGAGGCAGGACTGCACAGTTCATGTTGGTGGTAGCAGCTGTCAGCACTGGGAGGGCGGTATCCTTCCTATGTGTGATATTTATAGTTTTTATTTGGCTTTAATTGACTTCCGCAGTGCTCAAGAAGGCATCTAGGCCAAGGAACAGTGAGTGAGTGTGAGAGAAAGAGAGAGAAGAGGTGGGGAGAGAGTAGACTGGTGAGGTGCCCTTTATGTCCAGTAATCTGTTATCCAGACATATATCACGTGTTTTACGGACAGCTTCAGAAGCCACTTTCCTTTCCACTTCTCCTCCTTCCCTGTTGCTTTAATCTCTAAACATTTGAAAGTGGCTTGGATGGATCTCTCTGTGAAGAACTTCACTAAATCAGATAAAACCTGCCCACCTGCTTGCTCTCTTATCTCACTAGGAATGTGCCATTCTCCTGCCTTGGAGGTGCCTTGTGGTGATGGCTCATGCTCCCTCCCCGATGGTGTGGGACCTGCAGGGTATGTCAGCTGAGGTGGGGCAAGCAAGGCCCTGGTGACATGCACAACAGGTCTGTATCTCTTGTGAGGCTTTATGGCAACCCACCCCCTGTGCTGACAGACTGGCTGGTGAGGCTTCGGAGAGGGATGGAGCTGTGTTTAGTGCAGGCCAGGTTTCAAGGGTGGCATATGCTATAGCATATATATAGCTTATTGATTTCCAGTCAAGGATAGAAGAAGATCATGCCTTCTTCTCTGACCTAAAGTACGTTGCTGAGGTCTGTTGCACAGGGCGGAACTTCCCACTAGTAGGTGTTCATAGGCTACATCTGGCTATCTTCGTATGTTGGTGTGCAGTCATTTCATACTTGCATTTTACAGAATAGCAATGGGTATTTTCCCCCTTCAACAAATTTCAAAGAAAATGCACTAACAAAACATTGTTAGAGAAGTTTTGCACGCTCCAGTCAGCAAACTGAAACCTAGAATACCTTCTGAGACCCTGCCTGTGCAGCTGCGTTGTTGCTTTGTCCTCCAGGGCTGACTTGGGGTAGCTGTGGGGATTAGTAGTCTGAGTTCCCTGACTTACATGCATGTAATATTAATGAAATATTTTGGTGGAAATCTAGCTTTTACATTTCAGATTTGTTTCGTTGCACCAGTTGGTGAATTGAAACTGCCATCACAGCAGCTGCCTGAATATCATCTAACGCAACATGCCTTGATGCCTTGTCATATTTCAGTGTTTGCTCACAGCACGAACAGTCCCAAGCATTGTGTTGGGCTTTTTATGAAGGACCAGAGTTAGCGAAATAGAGGGGATCTTTTTTCCTGCCCTTTCTCACAAACCCTCAATTCTCATGCCTTTCCACTATGCCTTCCTCCCACCAATTTAGTGATCACCCTTTCCACTAAATTTCTGATAAGAAGTGTAATATAGAAAACCTATGTAGGTGCTTCTGCATTCAGTCTTACTGAATATACTGAGGTCTTCCTTAATATAGCGAGCATATGCTATAATATCTGAAGAGTGGATGTTACAGTAGTGGAAGCCTAGAGATGTAAAGTTAGTCAAGATTTTTTTTTTATGGAGATGTTAAAACTAAACCCTAAAACTTTTCTTGGAAATTCAGTACTTGTGATGAAACTTTGAGGGGAGTTTCTTACGTGTAGCGTGCAATTTCTGATAGAAGAGAAAGGGAGAGAAATTCATTGCAGGGTGTTCAATAACCTGGTTGTTTGGTGACCTTTGAGATGTACAAGACCAAGTTCTAAGTTCTCAGGATGAATTAGAAAAAATAGTGATATGAATTAATGTCTCCAGTATTGTAGATAAGTGTCCTAACTTTCGAGTGTCTTGGCTTTCGAGGAGGGTGCATGAGTCTGATTTCTGTGGTTTCTTTGTGTGAAAACTCTCAGGGTCTTTGTTCAATTCTAAAATTCTCTTTTTTATTATTTATTTTTTTAAACAAATAGAAAATCTCTGGGATTAAAAGTTTAAGTTTTTGCAAAACAGAAACCTTGTTATCCACCCAGCTAGAAAAATAAAAGCTGTAGGTGTCTTGTGAACATGAGGCAAAGAAGAAGAAAATGTGTTGTTTCATTGGCTCTGTGTGAGAGCAAAGTCTGGGCTTCATTTAAAAGTCAAATGTAAATATATTTTTGCTAATTTTGGCTTGTGACAGATCAAGATTTGACATAGTCTCATTTTTCCTTGCGAGCTGCTAAAGGATACAGACCAACTTGAGAGAAATCTACCTTTGACAGATGACAGCAGGATTTCATGAGCGATTTCTATCTCAAGGCGACTGCCCTTTCTCCAGAACCAGCAAGTGGCAATAGCATTTTAAAGGAAGGATGTCAGAGAGCAGCTTGGTTTTCTCACTTGTCATCGTTATTTGTTTCTCTCCTGGCCGAACCACCACCAGCAGGTTAAGGATGACACAAACTAGCAACAAATCATGGGGTGGAGGACAGAGCATGTGACAATGCCCTGGCTGTGGTGCAAACATTTGAGCTACGTTTCGAAAGCCTGGGTTTGTGTTCAGCAGAGTTCATGAGTGAAAAATAAAAGTCTTTGACAATAACAGTCAACAAGCTCAATCTCATTAGTGTCTACCCTTCAGAGAAGAGGCTGGAGCGGATCCCATCAAGCTGTGATTTGGTTCAGTGCACTAGGGAAGGTTCCTAGAAGCATTCCCCCAGCTTCTTCACACTGTGCACTGAGGGGAAAAAAACAACATTTGGCAATTTGTTGTCAATATTTTTATAACTCCTGATGCCACTAAAACTGCATATGCAGGCTTTAAACTAACAAAAACAAAGCCATGGCCAAGCTGGAGAGCTGGATTTGTTTCCATGCACAATTAGGTTTATTTGTTTAGGTCTCATTTTATTTGCTTTCAGATGACTCAGATAGGAGTATTGCAATCCTTTGAAAGTGAAGTAGTGTTCTGTGTATTTTGGGCATTGGACTTAGCCAAATGTGGAAAGAATTGGCTGCTCAATAGTATTTTCCTATCCAGAGGTTTTTCAAACTTTTGAGAGGAACTGAAGGAATGTCCCTTCCATGCCAGGCCTCCCCCCTACCCTCCCGCCCCCTTCACAGCGTCTCTCCACGTTATTGTTAAAGAGCACAGGAATTTTAACACACTCCTCTGTTGTGCAACTGTTAGCAACTGCTCTTATTAATTACTTTACTATTATGCTGCATGCTTAAATTCTCGCTGGTGTCATCCATAGCGTGCTGCTTAGAGTGCCTTTTAACCCATTCCAATAAGAATATATGGATGGTGCACTGCTCAGAATCTCCCATCCTGCTAGACCAGCTCTGGGGTTGCTGAAAATGATTTCCTGCATACATAAAGAATATTTACATTTTGGCAAGTAGCCACGTTTTCTGCTGGGAGTTAGTCACTAACGGCAGATTATTTTCCAATGGACATGCTTGCACGATATCGGTGTTAAGAGAATTATCTCAAGTCTCAGTGCCATGGTGATTCTTTATCCTCCACCTCCAACCCACAAAAACCAAACTAAAATAGGTTTTTTTTTGGTCTGTTCTTCTGCCTTGCATGAGTAGGAGGCAATGGCTTTTAATTGGTGCTTTAGGCACTGCTGTGTTTTGGAGGACACTTTTTTTGTTGTCTTTGTTTTCTTCTTCTGATCATTTTGCTTATAGAAATGCCTCCTTGGGTGATGTTTCAGAAAATGTAGACAATAAGGATAAATCCGCATTTTTTCCTATTTCCATGAAATAAAAAGGTTAAAGGATTTTCTGCACTCACCAGAAGTATGCATCTGATTTATGGCCTTCCTTATTGCTCTTCCCACTCACACTCGTAAAAGAAATATAGTAACAAAGGCTAATAGACAATCTATTTTAAAGTTTGCCCTGATAAAACCAAACTGGAACTTTATTCAGTCTTAAATGTCAATGCTAAAATTTGGAATGTTTTTCTAATCAAGAACAATAAACGTGGAAAGTGTCTCCGTGGAACGGAGCCGCGGCTCAGCGCGCTGCTGGCCCGGTGCTGCACACACACTTCAGGGGCAGATGGAGTCTGCACATCACATAGTCCTCCCTGTGCAATAGCTTTCTCTGTGAGACTGCTTGGCCCCAGGAGAGACTGAACAATGCTTAGGATATGTGATTTGTTGGTTTATTTTGCTTTTAAGAGGATAGGAACACAAAATATACCTATGACAAATGACCAAACTGAGTTGGGATGTAAATCTTCAAATACAGTGAAGAAAAAAAGAAATATTATAAATTTCCAAGCCTGTGCTATAAACTAGAAGTAGTAAGGTCGGCAAATAGATTGGATGGTGTCTAGAGACCTGTTCCATGCCTATGATGCTTTGTTTCTCTCCCTCTAGCTGTGGAGAACTGAGACTGTCAAAATAGATAAAACCCATTTAGTGGCCTTACTTAAACATGGTATCACTTTATAACACCTTCAGGGCATGTCGACATTGTGCCTGGAAAGTCCTCAGCTACCCTCACAACGCGGTTCAGAGTGCAGGCTGCAAATCTCTTGCCCTCTCTGCATGCACCATTTTACTACGTGCAGGTCTAATCCAAGACTGAATGAGACTGTGGACTTCACTGGAAGCTGAGAGGAAGATGCATCAGGACCTGTCAGAGCTCACATTCTATGGGCTAGTGGTAAATATGCAATTTCATTATCAAAGCATACTGTTGATGCAGGACACTTAATTTGACTTCTGTTGACTTGTAAACATAAAATTAGATTTTTTTACACTGCAAATGTGGAACCATTCCAGATGTGTATGCTTCAGGTACCTAGGAAAACATAAAAACAGTACACTATGTTATAGCTCCCTTGTCAAATAAGATACTTGCTACATTAAACAGATTTTTACCATGTATGGGCTCCCTTAGTTGCCATGTACAACTAAGTGGTAAGACAGAGACATTTTTTGGCATGTTATATGTACCTTTTGCTTTTTTACTTATACCACACTGTGAGCTACAGCTGGGCAGGTTATGATTTCAGCTTAAGATGGTTTTACCCCTTCCTTCCTGCAGATGCGTAGTTGTGTGTAGGCAGATACTTGCTGATGTCTGGCTCATAATTCAAGTATTGAGACTTGTGGGCTTACCACCATTTCCTGATGTGCATTGCAGGTAAGCCTGCAAAGGGAAGGAGACCCTGGGAAAGAAAATTAGGAGAAAAGGACTTTAAGATCTAAAAGCATCAGCCTTTAACTTACAAGGCAGAGTCAGGACACGGAAGGAAGGCAGACTGAACTTCCTCTTCCAGGTGATAAGGGACCTGAAAAGTTTAGGACTAGTTGAATCTCATGGCAGTGCCAAGCACAGGTAAGATAGTGCACACATTAGGTTTCTGTTATCCTATTCCTCTTGTTTTTTTCACTAAAACAGAATGAGAGAAGTCTGTGTCTAAATGCATGCTCCTGTTCGACTTCAGAGTAACATAACTCACCTTGAAACATTTCTAGTGAGGTATACGTAAATCTCATAGTCTGGATAATACATAAATGCTTTTCATCTGTTGTGAAGTATTACCTTTTAGCTGAGATGGCTACCAGCCATGAAGGAGTAACTTAGGCCACTTGAATATTAAACATACCCTAATCAGTAATGACAGTACCAAATGCTGGGAAGCATGAGGGGGAAGAAGGATGGGGGAAGATAAACCACCAGTGGTGCTCCGAAGAGTGAGCATGGCAGTAGACAGGAAGACTCTGAGGGCTCAGAGCATACTTTGCCCTGCTATCCTCCAACACTGGGCTTTTCTCCATATCTGAGGCTTGTTGCACATAATTTGACCAAGTAAAACAGAGAAAAAACTTCAGACTGTTTGCACCTACAGGTGCTACTGTCAAAAAACACTTTTCTCCCCCACTAATGCAGATCAGGCTGTCATCCAAAAATCAGTTATTTTGATAACCCATTTGATTGTTTTTTTCTTAATTTTCACTTTTCATAGACACTCTTTATTACCTTATACTGTTCATTTTGAACAGGACTTTCAATCCAGCTATGATTAATAAACCATTATAGTGATAAATACTTACTCATTGCTGGATTTCATGAAGTTAAAGTTGCTGGTATTTAACTTTATACTCTTCAACTAAATAAAACATATCAGGCATCTTCGTTCCAGCAAATTTTCCTGTGTGGCTTTTCTTATTATTATTCACTTCCTTATACCTTTATCTATAGCTATGTGGTCACTCACCAGCAGATGGGAGCTCCCTCTGCTTGTGCTCTGAGCTGTGACTGTAGTTAGCAGGATGCAGAGCCTAACTCATAAACTTGCAGCTGTGGCTTAACACTTCTCCAACATGGCTACATAGCTTTCAGTCAGCCCTGAGCCCCAAAACATCTGTCTGCAATGTACCTTGTAAATAAGCCCTGAGTGAGTCAGTGCAGTGGCTTCCTAGACAGAGGAGTATTAGCAGGCAATTAAGTAGCACATGGAAGTAGCCTGTTTCTGCCACAGGTAGCACAGGTTTGAGTTAGAAGTCCAGTAGAGCTAAATGATGTCATGTATGCAGGTCAAGTGAGCAAGGTCACGTTTGCAGCCTTAAACAATAAGGCACAAGTGAAGGTAAAACTGCAGGTTGTGAGATCATAGGGTTGCAATTTGACACAAGCCTTCAGATACAGATGAGGAGAAAATGGCACCATGCGGGAGAGGAAATCTTCTGACCCTTCTGAGCTGACATGCAAAGCAGAATTGCTGGAGAAGGCTCTGATTCATGGTATTTGCCCTTTCTTCATTCCATGACTCTCTACCATCACTTAGAAAGGTGGGGGCAGGGGACTAAAACTGTGAAGGTAAGCGGCACCCATGATACTACATTACCTGCCAGCCATGTGGAGAAAAGCCAGCATGCCAGAGAGCAACACAGGTCTATGGTACAAAACATGCTCGTATGAGGGGGTGAATCCGAAGGGTATGAAACTCTTTGCCACTATTTGACCATGCAAGGCTAAGCTCTCACTTCCATGCGAAAGGGGGAAATCCCTGTGATTGTATGTTAAGACAAAAATCCATCATTTCCGCCCTGCTTTTGTTCACCTCTTACTATCTTTATGACTAAGAGTCTCTCTCTGTTGTGCGTCCTGCTTCCTCTGTCTCATGCTTCATTTCTTCTTCCCAAGCATCCAACTGAGGAGCTGTCAGAGCCTGCACGCCCCTGCCAGACGCTGCAGTACTCCTTGGGAGCATGTGCTGTGCCTCTTGCCTGCCTGCCCTATGCACAGCCATCTGTAAATATCATCCGAGCCCACTCCAGCACCTGCCTCAAACGCCTGTGTGCTTGCTAAGGGCCCGGCTTTCCAGAGAAGCATGTGTGAGAGCTTCGTGTTGCTCTTGGGAGTCAGAGGTTCTCCCACAGTCTCAGTATGTGTCAAGGGCACAATCATCCCAAGAAGAGTTATTCCTGAACTGACCCTTTACTGCAGGGTCTCTGTGGGGATGGCGCCTCCTGATCTCGTGTAGAGGTGCGAGCCCTAACCATGACCACTGGAACAGCCATTTCCAGCAAGTCATAGTTGAGCAGCCGCCCTGCTGTCACCCTTACCATCCCACAGATTCCCAGTTCAAAGCGAAAACTGAGCTGTCTGCAATGAAATGTACCACTTGCATAGCAATTGCTGCACTTAAGGACATTCACAGAAGTAAATGAAAGCCATGCTGGTAGCTGTCGCTGCTTTATAGCAGCTCCGAGAGCTCTTTCTGTTTTCCTCAGCTAAAATGGTGCCAGGATGCTTTTGTTGCCTGACGGGCTGCTGGCAGGAGCCCCCCTTTTGGGTACTGCTGATGGTGGTCCTGCTCACTGCTGCCGGGCCTGGCAGCCGGGGTCCGTCCCACTGCCCCAGCCAGAAGTAGGCAGCCAGGGCAGTCCCGGCCCGGCTCCACGGGGCCACTCATAGG
>NW_009909712.1:52704-67149 GCF_000696875.1 Nestor notabilis | reverse complement strand
GGGCATGGCGGTGGGTAACTGGAGACCAGCCCTGCTGCTGCGGTGACACTGGGGAAGGGACTGATGGCCCCCCCAGGGGAGAATGAAATGGGGCCCTGGGCAGGGTGGGGAGCCCTGGGGGGCTGGCGGGGCCCCAAGGGACGCTGTGGCTTTCCGGTGCCGGTGTCACCCTGTGCAGGAGCCGGTGGGCAGCAGCACGTGCAGGCTGTGGGGCTGGCGGTGAGCACACCGGCCTCCTCTACACCAAACCTCCCCCAGGGCCTCCTCCAAGTCATAAACCTCAGACTTAATCAAATATCGGATTTTAATGCTTCTGCCAGAAGAGGGTGACTGGTGGACCTGGCTTTTTTCCTGGATAGCTAGAGAAGCCTTAGCTATGCTGATGTCTCCTGGGTGTAGCCAGACAAAACTATCATCTGGCCCGCAGTAAACAAAACCATTTGTTAAAGGTGAGAGCTAAACCCCAGCACCAGCCCAGCCTTCTGACTGCAATCAGAATGTTTATCCCATTTGAATTAAAGTCTCCCTGCAAACTGGAGTAAGTTTACGCCTCAGCAGAGCACTTTTAAATGGAAACCCAAGGAGGACATCAAACACTTGGCATCTGAAACGTCACCTCACAGAGAAGTAGACATCTGTGAATGGGTAAAAGGGTTCCAATGCCAAAGTTAGTTTCCAGCAGATAAATAGGAACTGGGAATAACCTGCCGCTTAACAACCGCTAAGGAAAAGATGACATGATGGGAGCGGCTTCAGTTAATTTCAGAGGCCTGACTTTTGCCTCCATGCTCATGGCAATATTCATTTGTGCAATGTTTTCCACCTGAGCAACAATGCTGTTAAAGAAGAAATGATACTATAGATGAATTATTTGGTGTTAGCTTTACAGTCAGAAAAGTGAAAGGAGATGCATTTGTCATACTGAGATGATGTCACTTTGAGAAGGGAATAATGTTTTTGGACTACAAGATAATTAATGTCTGCTACCCCTGAGGGTTTGATTAAACTATCAAGCACCAAGTGACATCTTTGCCACATGACACTTTCTTGGAATCCATAAGCACGAGAACAGCATTTCAGTGTATACTTTGGCTAACATGGAGCCCTTGCTCCTCCCCAGGGCTGAATTTGTCATGACTCCTGGGCGGTGAGGAATCTTTGGTCTCTTGAAATAGGTTGTTTCCTTTTTTGGAGAGAAATAAGAAGACACAAGCTAGGGATTAATAAATATTTTGCATTTCACAATCAGCATCATGGAAGAAACTCTGTTAAATATTTTTTTTTTGCTGTAGGTGTTTTAAACGCATATAACTAGAGCTGGCACCAGTAAAGTTCCTTCTATTGAAAGAAGTGCATTGATAAAGAGTGACAATCATCCATCTGAGACCAAAGAAATGGTGAAGGAAGACGGAAAAGTCAGCAAAAAGGGGAAGGACATACAGGTGAAAGGAGAAAGAAGTCACACAAATATGGGGGAAAAAGCAGACAAAGCAATTATGAGGAAATTAATCAGGGAGTTACCCCAACATACTGGCAACCTCTTAGTTCCACAGGCAAATGGCACCTGCTCTGGTAGATAACACTGTCCTAGCTTCTACCACTTCACTTCTAATAGGTAAACTGTCCTGATCCTCACATGTCTTCAGCCACTTTGTCCAAGTTCTTGGAAGTGCTGTGCAAGAAAAATGCATGCACACTAGCTCTGATAGAGCAGTGAATACACCAAGTGAAAAAATAGAAAGCTAACTAAAACTAAATACTAGAATGCTATTGCAATTCCGTCATGGAGCTTGATGCAAAATTAATTTTCATTTGAAAATAAAGAGCAAACAGTTCTTTTTATGTAATTATTCTTTTCCTCCTTTTAAGAAAGAGTACCACAAAATTTTATAATGTTCATCTGTCTTCCCATACAATGAGCTTTTTTCATGCTCTGTAACTTCATGACTCCTAAGGGCACCACAGTCATGATGCTTTGTTGCTCCATAAGTTTCCCAATTGGAAGGAAGTTTGTTGAGTAAAAGTGAAACAATAGACATGAAAATAGTAAAGGAAGGAACATCCCCATAATCTGACTAAACTTATGACATTCCACTGCAGGGCAAAGTAAGCAAAAAAACCAAACAAAATTCAGTTTGAAATATTTTGTTGGACTTTGTTTTAAAACTCTCTGTGAAAAGATTCAATAGATTTTTATTTTTATTTTTAATACTAAACCTGTTTTGGATGAAGCTGAGTTTTTGGGATCCAGACCTTCTACTGGCTGTAATATTTGGTGGGTGTTAGAAAACTTTAGGCTTGGATTCGTGAGACTGTTACATTCACCTATATCAGCCAAATGCCAGAGAAACAATTTGAGCATGCAGGGTTCAAACAGGAAGTATTTAAAATGTTGCTCCATCATTCAGAACCTGAATATCAAGATTTATTTCTTTCTTTTTCACATGTTGCAGCAGAAATTGTCTCCAATTTCAGTGATCTTGAATAGAAATCGTTTTGCTGGCATAATGTGGAAAACAGAGAAAATACGAAATAAAAGGTGTTGAGTCAAAAGCTGTAGTTAACTGAGCAAGGTATTGCAAAATTGTCCTTAATAGTCTCGGCTTTTATTTAAGGGTTTTATTGAATAATTATGTAACCCGATGCCTTTGTTTTATTTGTTCTAAGGATTTGTGTGTTTCTTAGCTTGATAGGGCATGGGATTGGAAAATGTCATGGAATCTCTCATCGCTTCAAGGAAGGAAGTAATTTTTTTCTTGAGTCAAGTTCCATGTGTGACAGAAAATATTTATATATTCTCTCCCTCAGTGAAGTCGTGTTGAAAAAGAAGCCTATTAACTGTGCTGGTTTTGGCTAGAGATACGAACGCATACCATTAGTACCAGGAACAACAGTGAAGAGCCACCATCTTTCTTTGGCTTTCGCTGTACTTTAGGTCCCTGCGCCAGTCACTTTGCCACTCATTGCATTATTCTCTAGAAACCTGATTCATAGTTCTTGGAACAGCTTCCTGAAGCAGCAATTTATGGTAAGTCCCGGAAGACTTCAGGAAATATAGTAAAGTTCAAAGTCCCACCATTTTCTGGAGGTAGGCAGAATGTAATAATATTTCCGGACTTTCTGCACTAAACAAAGGCTAAACCTCAAGTTCAGTGTTGGCAGAAGTTTCTACTGAGTTCTTGCAAGATAGCTGTGATTGAAGCAAATTTTTATGCCATACCTGTGGAGACTCAGCAACACGTAAGAGGAATTGATGGCACTGCTTTGGTGGCAGTGGTGCCCTATGTCACTCAAACAACAAGTAAACCCCTGTGCCACCTGTGGAAGGAAAACTAAAACTCACCTGAGGAAGCATAGCTTTTCACATTCTCTTATGACTGCTGGCAGATAGAGATGAATTGTTTGGGGAATTTGAAAGAGTAACTTGGATGCAAGACATCAAAAAGAGCAGGGAGGCATTTATGTACTCACATGGCAATCTCGTCTTGTTGCTGCTGTGAGTGAGTTATCATGGCTTTTCATAAGGAAAAGAGAACAGTAATTTGGTTTTTGGAAACTGATTTCTGTACACTGTTAAGGATCTAAGAGATGCCAGTTTCTACCTCTGGGTATCTTATTCCCAGGAAGAAGAATGTGACAATATATGAAACTTTGTAGGAGTCTCTGTGATCCTCTCTAGGCAGCCTGTTAGAGATCAATGAAACATTTTGAATTATTAGAGTTTTTGAAGTATGAAGGAATTATTTGAAGTAGTAAGATTTCACTTTTGTACTTTCCCTATAAAATGTACACTTACCTTAGTAAAGCAGAAGTGAAATGCATGTTGCCAGAATTTTTAAGAGCTCTGAATTTACAGTATCAACCAGGTATTTGTTCTACACATATGGTAGACCTGAGGTGTGTCTGTGTGTCTGCTTTTGCACTGTTGAAAACATTCCCAGACTTCACAAACAGAGACAATCACCTGGTCAGTAATATTCTCAGAGGAGGGCAGACAGTGGGATCTGAAGCTGCACAGTCTGGTTGCTATGAACTGTTACTGCTGGCAACCCTGCATGTGAGATTTATAGGTGAATGTCCTACCCACAGCTTTGGGAATTCATTCTTCTCATGCTTTATTAATAAACTGTCTTACTTTTGCTTAAAGAATTTATAGCAGTATGGATTGTTATTGTTGGTACATTGAAGAGCATGTAGACTTTTGAAAAAGACCCACATCTTTTATTAAGTGATGAAGAAGAGAGTGCATGGAGAGCTGGGGTGGAAAGTAAGGCTGCAAAGTATACCACATCTGGCTTTTTTTTTTTATTATTGGTGAGACTTCTTGTGTCCTTTGCTGAAACATTTCCTGCTGGACACTTAAATGGAAGTGTTCTGGTCTAAATGGACCTTGTGTCTGAGTGGATCTGGCAATTCCTATGTTAAATGTTAAACCATTTCTAGAATATACAAATAAAGGAGCAGATAGATTATAGAATATTAAAATTATATCAATTTCTTTCCATAATCCTTTAAAGGTGTGGAAATGAGGTTAAAGATATTCACAGAGTTCACAGTTCATTTCATCCTGATTTGTTATTGTATTGGAAAGACAACACCAACACCAAGTTGGTGTTCTAATCATTTTTTTCCTTAGCTGTTGATAATTCCTTGATCATGTTGCTTTTGGAAGCCTTTATGCTTTACTCACAATCTGGAAATCATTCTCAGTTTCCAAACTTTGGTCTCAGACCATCTTGCTTCTGTAAAGCGGTACCTTACTTCAGTTTGTTCCTCAGACTGATAGGTTACGTGGAAGTTCCCCTCACTTGGCATCTCACCACTGCCCTGGTGTGTCTGTATTCTTGGAGCAACCACCACATTGCATTGTAAGAAATGGTAGAACCATTTCTGAAGCACTTAAGCGTTGCATATTGAAATACTAAATATGCTGAAGAAAGCATTTCAGCTCCTTTTTTAAAGATCTGGGATTCGAGACAGCCATCTCCTGCTAGGACTACAATTAGGTAGGATCATAAGATATTCTAAGACTAGATTTTTCAGTTGACTTGAAGTGGCTTGTGTTGGTACTTAATTTTTAAAAAGTTTGGTTTAGTCTGTTTTGCATTATTAGTATCTTGCAATGAAGTATACTAAGTGTTCATCACAAAGCAACCAGAGATCTGGGACAGAGGGTCAGGAAGAACAGATGTGGCTTTGTAGTTGCAGGTTAGAAGTTCATTCAAGTGGGAGGGAAAATAGCTGTGTGTCTCAATGGGAAACAGCAAAATAGGAAAGGGGCAGCAAGTCATACATGTCTCCAGGATGCCTTGCATCTATAGGATGCAGCTTTCTCTGAAGGGTGGCTTTTCTGCAATTCTGAATTTCCAAAAGACGCAGAAAGCATTAATCTGAAACATGAAACCAGGCCCAAGGTCCTAAGCCACACTAAAATAGCAGTGTTGTTTCATTTTCCAGCTGAGTAATTACTCCTCGGAGCCAGGGAGAAGGAGGGGCTTGGAATGTCACTTGGAAATGACTTCCCCCACACACACCTCCACATTTTTTTAGAGACTTTCCACGCAGTGAAGTCAGTGCTTAATTCTGAGGAGCACACAAATGGTGATTAGTATACAGTATGCAAGAGGAGTACTTCTTCAGAACTGCTGGGAGACTGCTTAAAATAAAATAGAAGGAAAAGGGGGAAAGCCATTTTAGATTCCAGGTTGTCGATACACAGAGACACATTCAAGGTCCATTCCAGTCGTTCTGTATGAACAGAGTGGCACAGGTACACAGGCTGTTGCACTTTGTGTTACTATTCTTACGATGGACCATGTTAAAAGTGATAGGGTACTCTCCAAAACTAGGAAACATTAAATTTCATTATATCCACCACGAAATTGAGAAGTATTTAGGGTACTCAGCTGAGAAACACATTTTCATAGTCTTGTCCTTTGGCCTCTCCATTCTTGACCACCTTCTTTCCACAAGAGTAAAAGAACACATTCCTTTTCCTTCAACTTCTCCCTTGTTTATCTTCCTATTCTAGTTACCGTGACTCTTTTATCTGACTGCCTATGTTCCTGGCTTTATTCCTCCTCAATATAGAACTTGCCTATTATAGAATCATAGAATGGTTTTGGTTCGAAGGGACCTCAAAGATCATCTAGTTCCAATCCCCCTGTCATGGGCAGGGACACCTTCCGCTAGACAAGGTTGCTCAAATCTTCCATCCAGTGTGGTCTTGAACACTTCCAGGGATGGGGCAGCCACAGCTTCTTGGGGCAACCTGGGCCAGTGTCTCAGCACCCTGACGGTAAAGATCTTCCTAAATCTAATCTAAATCTACCCTCTTTCAGATAGAAGCCAGTCCCCTTTGTCCTATCACTGTATCTCCTGTAAAAAGTCCTTCTCCAGCTTTCTTGTGGGCCTCCTTTGGGTAGTGATAGGCTCCTCTCAGGTCTCCTTGGAGCCTCCTTTTTTCCAGGCTGAACAATCGCAACTCTCTCAGCCTGTCTTCACAGGAGAGGTGCTCCAGCCCTCTGATCATCTTCATGCCCTCCTCTAGACTGTCTCCAACAGGTCCACATCCCTCTTGTGTTGGGGGCCCAGGGCTAAATTCCAAGTGGGTCTCATGAGAGCAGAGCAGAGGGAGAGAATCACCTCCTACAGCCTGCTGGTCATGCTTCTTGTGACGCAGCCTGGGATACGGTTGACTTTCTGGGCTGCAAGCACACACTGCTGCAAGATACATTGCAGGTATCACAGGCAGGGTCACCTCTATCTGTATCCAGCATTTGGTGGGTTATTGCACCCCTGCATATGGCTCATATGGGAGTATCAGGCTTCTCTCTCTGTTAGTGGTAGCCTTAGTGGCAATAAAGACAGTCTCTATTCTGTGTCCTGATGTGAACTCTGACTGTGAGGCCTCCAGAAAGCTGGCAGTTGGATGCTGTTGGCACTTTCTGGTTACTCTGTTTTTAATAGTTTTGCCCAGAAATGAGATGGCAATTGCAGAGATCTTCAGGGGATAGTGTTTCCTTCCTGAGGAGTGGAAAAGCTACTTATTTTTCAAGGAGCGTGATAGGTGGGTCTCTCCAGCTGAGGCACTGGCTATTTCCATCTTTGGCAGGCAAACGTCTTCTGCACTGTTACCAATACAGAAAGCCACAGAACTGTTTCATAGTTTATGACTCTAACTTTTTACCACTCTTCTTGAGCCTTGCTTTATGGGTATGGGATGGGATCATCAAGAAGTGATGAAACAGGTAATGGTATCTGTTGGAAGAGGAAGCACTGTTTTCCTGTGTGGGTTTACTTGATCTTACCAGTCCTGTATATTGATGATTCTTTATAGAATCCAGGGCTTCAGTCTAACATCTTAATCAAATTGCCTGGCTTGTTGAGCTGTTTTGCATAGTGAACACCTGTTCTGGTTGTAATTGTGCTACACTTCTGAAAGAGTGATTTCTGTCTGTCTGATTCACTGAACCATCTCTGTACTGTGATAAACTTCCTATCCATGTGGGCAGTTTGGAATGTGTATGTTGATGACAGTTAACATCAGGTAGTTTGGCTGCTGGTTAAGGCATTAATGAATATTTCTGTTCTCCTAAGGTGAGTAAACTTTCCGGAGAGGAGGTTCTCTTTAGAAGCAGACCTGTTTGGTGAGAAAGCTCCAAGCACTGATAGAGCAGTGGTGAAAGGAGGAACTTGAGCTTGACAATGTCCTGATCAAACCAGAAAAGTGGTATGCTAGTTTCACTCCCTCAGCCACTCCTTGTGTTCAATCCTATGCCTAAGATCTGTAGGACATGTATGTGTTCAGCCAGCATGCTTTCTCTGACCACTTTCAGTGAAAACCTTACAGATATTACTTTCCTGTTAGTCTCCAGTGGTCTAAAATGGCTGTGCACCCACCCTCTATTTTCTATTTGTTCATTCTGTGGATTGTTCTCACAGACAAAAGGGTTCTGTAGACTCAAGAAACATCAGTAATTGTGTCCTGGACAAGGCTGGCTGGTCCTTACCCAACACTCAACCTGTCAAGATACCTAAGATAACTGTTAGGAATTAGTTCTTGTACTTCATATACTACAGCTTAGCTTTAGGGTTGGGTTGGGAGAGTGGGTTGCTGTATTTGTTGTTGTTGGGGGGTTGGTTTTTTTTTTTGAGAGCTGTGACTCTATTTCTGTAATGTCTGAAACTAATTTCTGTTTCTCATCATTCATAATCAATTCCAGTCCTATCAAATATTTTATAAAATGGTAGCTGCTCATTTTTTCCTATGTCAGCCATTAGGACTAAAAAATAAATGCATATAATAGGGCCAGAATCTCAAGCCACTGAATATGACAATTTACAGCATCTGAAAGCAGCATTCTTGTTCTTTTCATCGACTGTATTCTCAACTACTGTTCTGTTCAAAATTAGCCAAAGCCATGTCGTTCTTGTTCTAGTTCCCATTAACAAAGCACATAGCTTTTCATTTTCATTCTTGGCCTCATTTATGATGATAATGCAAAGTTACAAAACAAATATAAACAGTGAAGAACCTCTAGCTGATTGTCAAGTTCCACTGTAGGATACGTACTTCATGAACCCTGTGTAGGCAGCTTATCTGACAATCAACCAGTTCTTTTATGACTCATTTCAAACTGCTGGAAAAGATAGTAATGAGAAGCATTTCCCAAATGATGTGAGAAAAATAATGTTTCACCGACCAAAAATCTCCAAACACTTGTTACTCAGTACCTTCAAGCAGAGGAAAGTGGCCTCTAAAATGTGTGTGCCTCAGAAAGGAGTCAAATGGTATTCTGGGCCAGCAAAGTCTTCTTAAGACTCTGTAGATGTACTTTTTGACTCTTCCAGAAGAAGTTCAAGATACACTAGTTCTGAAGCCTACATCCTCTCTTGCTTTTCCTTCTTCTGCCACCTTTCTGTGTATATAAACAAGGAATGCTGTTAGTACTGCTTCCAGAGACAGCTCTTAGGTTAGTGAAGAAATGCCCAGTACAAACTCGTTTTCTTACCTCCAGCATGGGCTTGTAGGTGTGGGAAAAACATATGAATGGAAAATGCCATCCTGACTCTTATACTCTGTTTTCATTGAATTTTGGAATGTTTATGTATGAGCCTTTAAATATCATTATTGTGAGCAATGGAGTCGAAGAGTTGTTCCTTCTTATGGCATAATTCTCATTGTCACTACTGTACATATTACCTTCTAAAACTGGACTTAATCTGTGGCTTGGATCTGTGGGAGCTGCTTTTTTTGGCTTTGTTATGTAACCACACTTACAACTGTGCCAAATAGCCTGCTTGTTTCAATAGGATGATAATTTGTGAGAGCAGGAGGGAGGAGAGAGAGGGGCTGAAGTGCCACGTCTGCTTGGCTCCGCAGAGATGGCACCTTATACCCACAAAGCATTTGCAAATGTATAGCCAGCAGTGTAGGTGGAAGTTGCATAGCATACTTTAGAAATTACTTCTTCGCAAAGCCTCAGAAATCTTGTGGGCTCAAAATCTTCATCAGCATACTGATGTTTTATGAGTTACCATCTGTCAGCTGAGACGTGGTAAATCCAGTGTGAATGCTTTTAGCCCACAGAGAATGTAAGGCAATTTGACGTCGCTTTGCCTGGGGGGAAAGATGGCTAAACTAAGCCATACTACCCTGTGATTGGTCAAATTAAAAGAGTGCAGCCAGGTATTTCCTGGGGCTCAGCTGATTTACAGTAACTTGACCCATGATTGTGAGTCCTTCTGCAGCTTCATCTGCAGCCAAATGATATTCAGAAACTGAATTCTGGAGGGACGGCTAAATATAGCCATTTTTTAATTTAATTCAACTGCTTTGGCACCAGAAAGCGTTTCAGAATTTGCTCTGGCCAGATGCATGGAAAGAACGCTTCCCTGACAATGTAACACTGATTATTTTATGGATTGCTACACTTTGATATAGCAAGCATACAGGAGATACCCCAGAAAAGTCTTTCCAGTGATCTTGTGGAGAAAGATTTCAGAGAATAACTCAAGAAAATGGAGTCATGCGCTTGGTTTTTGCTACCACTGACTACTCTTAAAAAACTATAGTGGGGATTAATGAGTTACAAGTGTACTACTCGTACTCCACAGTGGGTTACTAAGTACAGTACTGTCTTGCAGGAAGTAAGGTTTGAATATCACTCTTGGGCTTTGAATACATTGTAGTTTGAAATGAACAGGAATTACCATTTCATCATGTATCAGTTGACGTTTTCCTTCGACAATTCAGCTTGTATTTGATTGCCATATTCTTAAGGCTAGAAAGGACATTATGTTCTCCTGTGCTTGTCCTTCCACATGACATAGCTTGCAAACACTAATTTTACAATTCCCTATTGAACCAAGCCTAGAACCCAAGCAAGCTTGACACTGCAAGTTTGTAAAAGTTCACTTTTAAGAAGAGTCAGTTGGAAACCTCAGGCTGCACATACTCTAACTTTAGAGGAAAGTGAATCTGATTTAGGTCTGAACTTTGTGCCTTGGCCTTGACTCAATTTTTTCCAAGTAAAATTAGTATCTGGCAAAAATACCCCAACCCCCTCACTTATTGGGTAATATAGTTCACTAGTGCCTTAAAGAAGTGTAAAAAGATATACTTGGGAGACTTCATTCCTTTGGAAGGATGCAGAGTATCTTCGATGTACAATAGCCCCTGCTATGGTGTGAAGTGCAGCAGGATTATTGTGAAAAAGCAACTGATTACAAAAACTTCTGATCAAAACCAAGATACAAATAGTCCTCATCTGTTCCATCTTCACTGAGGCAGTGACCCATTTGGAAGAAAAAAGTTTGGATTTCATTTCTATTTTTTATTTAATGACTAAGTGTAGACACTGAAGAAGGGAATTGCCTGTTTTTACTAGCTGATTCGCTTTCCTTCCTCCTTGGCTCATGTGTCTCTCTGGTGAGTAATGGGGAGGTTGCTTCTCTGGAACACAAGGGGAAAGTTTCAGTAAATTGCAAAAGCATGTTTGTTACTTGGAAGTCTTCTGGCACATTTTTGAGCAAAGTTCATGGAAACCTTAAAACTATTCTGGAGAGAGACTTGGAGGCTACATTATCAAAAAATAAGCACCAACGCACAGGGACCTGCTTATGAAGAGTTCATTGCAAGATCAAGAATCTAAGCTGTTGTGCAGTCAAACAGGTGTGCGTAAAATACACTGCTGCATCTGCAGACGAGGCAGTTTCCCTGTCATGGTAATTCACAACTCTCAAATATGCATGGATGTCTCTATGTTTTATAAGGGTGACTTAAGTACTTGGTTTTATCTGAGAATTAAACTTTTCCCTAACTTCTTTCTCTGACCCTTGTCTTCCATTTGCATAAGATTAAAGTTCACCCTACAGAGCAATCTAATGCTTCTAAAATGCTCTGCTCTCAGAGACAGCACAATGTGAAGCAAGATTAGTAATAAGCTCGTATTGGAGACTGGTATGTTCTTACAGAATCTTGATCGCAGAAGGACTTCTAAGTCCTCCCACCAGTAACTTGGGGTTTATTTTCATATTTCAGGAAAACCCATCAGAACCTAGGGATTTTCAGGGGAAATAAACAGATCCGCAAGATGGCAAAGGGAGTTTTGAAAGGGAGAAGATGGATGTTCTCTGGCAGGCTTTGAGGTCTAGGAGACTACGCTCGCACTAGTATTTGGCTGCCTGGATTACATTTACATCTGCAGCTGCTCATGTCCTCTCTGGTTTATATGTCTGCTTGCTGGCTTTAGTAGTCATATTAAAAAAAAAGTTTTTTCTTTCCTTAAAATAACCATTAAAATGGATATTGCACTTGTGAAAGGTGTTAACTGGGCATGCTGAGACACCTGTGACACATACATAGCACAGGGATAGTTTTTGTGTTTCACTACCTGTATCTTTCCAACTCAATCTGGAGAAAACAACTCTAATAGGAAAAGGAAGCTGCATTTTCCATAGTCCTTTAGGTCTTGGCTTCCGCAACATGGAAGTCTCATTAACGTCTTCTCTGATGATGACTTACATGATGCAAATAGGCCTTTGCTGAAAATGGAACTGAAACAACATCTTCATTTCATACAACACATAAAAATAGATATAGGTTTGCGTTCGCAAGGTTTTAATTAGAGGCCTGATAAGAAAACTAGTTCATATGCCAGCATCATTTTCCTGAGCTTCTCATAGTTCTTTGAACTTGCACATTTTTACCAGCCCTGTACCCACCTTGGAGAAGTTTGCAGCGTGTCCAACAGGCGTGTGTCTGCATGTTTGCAATTGACTTTAAAATACCTTGCTGGTATGGCTGCTGTCAGCAGTTTGCTCTGCCTTCCTTTGTGCTCTTCTTGTATACTCATACATGACCTGCAACATCCTGGGAAGTTTTCCCTTTCCCCTGTGATTCTTTCCTTTCATATTTACATGTCATGTCAGATGTATCTACTTGGAGTTTGACTTCTGCAATACACTGTTTAAAAGGTAGACACACACACACTCTCAGACGGGCACGGAAGCTGTTGAAAACTCAATAGATGTGACTTAAATGTCCTGTACTCAGAGTGTGTAAGAACATAAACCGCAATCTAGTATCTGAAATAAATTGTATTAGCAAATGAAAGGCATGGGGAGAGCTGACATAAGCAATCTGCCTCACATACAAAGCGTTATATTTCTAGAAGTGTCCCATACGTGCTGACTATAACTACCTAACTCTCAAAACATTCATACACATGATTTGAAACAACAATTCATAAGAGTAACAGCTCTGACACTGGGTGTTGCCTGAGAATTAATGACTGTCCACGATTAATGGCCCTCGACTGTGTTTGAGCCATCAGCTCCTCCCAGCTAGTCATTAATCCCCACAAACAGTTCTTAAACTCCTGTTGTCCATTTGGTACTGGACAAGCTGAAAATACATTATCTTCAAACACTAAAAAAGCTTGCAGTAATATAAACTTTCTCTACTGCTTGCTTGAGGTTTGTGCTAGGGAAATTTCTATGTTGAGTTTGGTTCTAAATTATGTCTTCTACATACCTTTTGATTCCCACAATTAATCACAGCACAGAACCATAAGGAAAGAGAACTTCCATATGCTGCAGTAATGAGAAGCCTCTAAGAAGTGTGACTAATAAAGGAAATGCGCAGCTTAAGCTGTGAATTAATAATTTATGTGAATTGCAAACAGGACTTTGCATATGGTGCATGTATGATTACAGTTGAAGCTGTTCATGCAAATAAAAGGATCTGCAAAGTAGTTGCACAACTCAGGACCCAACTCCCTTCAAGACTGGGTCGTAATAACTCTTATGACCTGGAAAATGCAGGGCTTGGGTGCTCACAATATGTATTTAATACGAGGCTGTGACTTTGGCTTTGAAGTGAGACTCTGATCTGAAGAGAGACACCTCTGAAAAAATGATATGCTCATTTCATAACATGTTCTTCCTAGCCCTGTACTGCGAATCATCCCTGCTAAGCTTGGAGACATAAATCCTGAGCTGAAAAGCATCAGTAAGTAATGCAGGAAGTGACAGGATTGGCATTGAAGCTGGGAGTGAGATGGAAGGAGTCACCCACACAGTTCCTTGCTTTACAACAGGAATGAGTTAAAAGCTGGGATTTCCATGTCATGGAAAATATTGCCAATTTGCAAATTGCTCTCCTTCAGCATGAAAACAGCCTGAAACTTCCTGTGGAATGGAAATTCTGTTGAAATATTCTGTAAAAATGTGTCACAGTACAAACAGGAGACCTCCCAATCCATAAACCAGGAGTTTCTGCCTTGACTAAGACACAGCTGTCCATATATAAAGTAAAAGACGAGAATCAGCTCATAGAATATCAAAGGTATTGTACAACATTACATGTCCTGTTAGGCAGCACTGCTATACTACTGCATGAGATGTCAATAATAATATTTTAAAATCCCCTAAAAAGAAATGACTTTTTGTGACAGATTTCATTTTTAAATGTTCATAGATCGTCTGGTTTTGGTTTCAGGGCAATTTGAAGTCTTTGTCAAAATCAAGTTATTTTGGCTTTAGATTAAAAAAAAGAAATAAATCTTTTTCTAATCTCTTTAAAACCAGTGCTTAGAAAAGATAAAGGCACATCAATCCAGTGCAGAGCTGCGGTGCTAGTACCTCACGCAAAGCAGTGCACCCATGTTACTGAGCAAAGTGCCGTGTATCTGTTTTGAATTGGCTCCTGTCAGGGCGTCCATCATAATGGTGTCTGCAAGTCTGAGAATGTAAAGCTACTCGCTTTGCGGCCAACCTCTAACTACTAATAAGGGTTAGAGAGAAAGTTTCCTTGGAGGCTGTTCATCCCCTAATTGCTTGCACAGATTTTCTAAAGCCCTTCTCAGATGAAGCTGGCATTAAGTCCTGTCAGAGACAAAGGTTTAGGCCACAAGGACAACAGCAGCTCCTGTGCTCCCA
>NW_009909712.1:0-52673 GCF_000696875.1 Nestor notabilis | reverse complement strand
AGGAGCACCAGCGCCTCTTGGCCTCCTCCACCCATGGCTGCCAGTGCCCCAGGGCACACAGGAGCTCAGGGGGCACTGGAGATGGATAGTGCTGTTTGTAGAGGTAGGTTTCAGTCAGGGCCAGCTGCCAGCATAGGCAAAGCAGAGCATTATTAAGGGTGACAGATGTCTGGGGGCAGCAAAAAGGCTCTGCAGCTTGCTTGGTCTGTTGGAGGTCCTGCTCCTTGGCTTGTCACCATGGTCTTTGGAAGGGATGAGCAGGAGGGCAGGAGTTGTTGATCTTAGGGCCTCTTCCAATGGCAGAATGAGTAATGAGGGCTATCCCCTAAGTCTTTGTCTTACCTCTGCCTTTTGCCCTCCCCTCCAATGACAGAAAGAGTCTGACCTCTCATCCACAGGGAGGCAAAATGCGCTTGTCTGCTGTGCTGAGAATCCATGAGTCCCTTCTTATGCAACGACCTGTAATTCCCTTTCCTAAAGAACAAGGACTGTGGAGAAGCAAGTTTGTGAACAAAGGTAAATAGGGAATTTGTGAGATGCAAGATTTTTTCAGTGAGACGTTTAACAATAACCATACCTGTCCGGAGATGGGAAATATACTGAATATGGCCAAGTGTATTTGTGCTGGTGTGGACAGTCCAAAAGTCCTTTGAGCTAACTGAATACGGCTAGGCCCTGACATGAGACCCCTGACCTATGCTAACACAGGGTATCTTAGCTGGGACATGATTATCTTTGACTTGCAGACCACAGCTGGCCAGGTTGGAGTCCAGCTAGCTACCTTGGCCACGGGTCTAGCAGATCTCTGGGACAGCTAAACAAAAACCTGGTGAAGGCTGGGTGGCAAAGCCTGTTTAAGACATCTTTTGTTTCTACTCTTTTATCATGCCTACAGTCTGGGCTTTTTCTTCCCCTGCCACCAGGCAATTTAGAGTTGGACCTGCTGATCACATAGATCCTAAGTAACACACAGTCATGTAGCTCCTAACTTTACTCTGGGTTTTGCTACTGCCTTTTGAACACAGTATTTCAAAGCTTTTCACAAAGATTATAAAGAAAGCCTACAAAGGTGTCACTATGTCTGTTTCACAAGTTATGAAACTGAAGGACGCAAATGTTTGATGGGAGATCCAAGACAGGGCATGAGTGTGAGAATACAGATATTATTGCCACATGATTTGAGTCCTAACCAGGCGGTCATAGGGAAATGCTGTAACCACTTTAGACTGAGATATTAATTTATTTTATCTGCATATCAGAAATGTCACTATGGTGATACACACAGGGACTAGTGTGATGGTGTCGTAGTAGTAACTGTAATATTACAGTTAATTAATGAAAAGGCAGTGTTCTAGAGATCTGAATGTCAGATCATGGCTTTGTACACATTTTGGTTAATAAGGTGGTGACAGTGGTTGAGAATTGGCAGTGTCAGGCCAAGAAAGTGATGGGGAACTTTTTAAAAGCTGCATGCTTGAACTGGCAATAAGAGTATATAAGATAAACAAGAAGAAATCCTCTCACAGTGAGGGAATGTAACGATTCCCATAAGATCCTTCATTAATACTCTCAGTGTGAGCACAGTTAAATAAAGTAACTGGCAGCAACATTCAGCATAAAGTCATTCACTGTTTATTAACAGCAGTTCTAATGAATCTAAAGTCAGCTCAATCTAAACAACAAAAAATATTTGCAATCAATCTTTGAAGTGTTCTGAAGTATCTGGTAGGCTGTCCCTCCTGCAGTATTCTTATCTGAGTAGCAGGCCAGAAGTAGTTGTGAGCTCTCTAACAAGAGCTGTTTTCTGTAATAACAGGTCCATGCACATAGAAGCTTACAAGGTGACATGAAAAGATTACAAAGTAGAATGAAAGTATTTCCTTCCTGCACTTGGATGTGTGAGCAGTATATCAAGGCCAATGTGAAACAGGTGCAAGAGGGGTGACATGGTCTCTTTAAGGTGATTCTCCGCATAGGAAGGAGAGTGTAGGCTCAAGCAATATCTCTGCGGTGGTGGTGGTGGGCTGGGATTGCTGCAGGAGCCTAGGGGGCATAATGCCATCCTGATGTGCTGCCCATGTGAGATGAATTAGAAGTAGATATAAGCCCTATTGCTGGAAGTGGTTTTATTCAGCTTCAACTGGCCTATGCGTGGCTGTGCAATAAGGAAGCTGTGGCTGGAAAATTTCAACTAAGAACTGATTTCCAGTGGAGAAATGACGCTTTTAGCTAGGTATTGTAGAAACAGCAGAGTGGAAAAAACTTGACCTGAAACTGCCCAGTGCTGATGAGGACCAGGTATCCATACACCTTCCTGACAGGTCATTATTAACCTTACGTGAAGGAGACTTTACTTTTTTTCCAGGAGCTTATTGCAGTCTCTCACATCTCTGACTGAAACCTGTGCTTAGCAGCTTTGACCCAACAGTGTACAACCCAGCAGAATTGCTTCGGGGATCTGAAGTGGCAGCTGCCTAGACCTGGTTCTGCCCACTCACTAGACTCTCTCCTGGAGCATGCTGCACTGTTCCCAGTGGTGGCGTAGAGTTGTGGCCACGACAGTCAGAGGAAGAGGCTGGACCTGACCTGCTGCCGTTTTCCCAGGCGTGAGAGGGAGTGGATATCTGACAACAGAGCAGATCCCAAACAGCTGCGCACTCTTGGTGCCTGCAAACCCGGGCAGAGGGTCACAGAGCCACTGGTGGTTGTGCCAGAGGTGGGAAGGTGCCTCTCCATGTGTGTACCCCACCAGAGAGTAGCTAGACACACATCACAAGCCACCCCTGCATGGGAGGGCAAAACTGAGACCTACCCCTGCTGCTGCATGGGCTGCCTGTGCTCAGATGAAAGCAAGGTCAATTAGCCAAATTAAGTTTGCCAAAATATTTGAAAGTTCAGAAAAGCTTATTTGATCACAATGAAGTCCATTCAGCTCTGAAATCAGCTCATTCTTCCTCTACAAAAGATTGCAGAATGTGCAAAGCTGGAAGGCAGGAGACTGAGAGAGCACTGTATGTTATATGAACAAAGTTATGACACTTTCTTAGACAAGGCTAGTGTTGGCCAACTCTTCTTTCTTGGAAAACAAGAAACTCAGTCCTTCCTCAGCTTGGCCAATTATGAGGAGGTCTATTGGAAAACCTCTACTGGAGAAAGTCCAGTGAAGGATCATGAATTTGATGAAGGGACTGGAGCATCTCTCCTACAAAGAAAAACTGATAGAGCTGGAACTGGAGAAGAGAAAGCTCAGGGGGATCTCATTGATGTATATAAAGATCTGAAGGGAAGGTGCAAAGAGGATGAAGCCAGGCCCTTTTCAGTGCTGCCTACTGACAGAACTAGAGGCAATAGGCACAATCACAAACCCTCTATGTCAGGAAACACTGTCTCACTGTGAGGGTGACGAAGCACCAACGCAGGTTGCCCAGAGAGGTGGTAGAGTCTCCATCCTTGGAGATGTTCAAAAGCTGTCTGGACATGGTTCTGGGCAACTGGCCCTAAGTGGCCCTGCTTGAGCAGGGGGGTTAGACCAGATGGCCTCTAGGGATCGCTTCCAACATCACCTATTCTGTGATTCTGTAAGTTTTACTTTACAGACCTTGACAAAAGAGCAGCTTTTCAGGGAATGACCTGCTCATTTGACCCTAAACCAGCATTCAGTAGAAATCAAGTATCTGCAATAAGGCTGACAAGTCCAGTCAAGAATTTAAATGAGTGATAGTCTGTGAGACCTCAGCGAGAGGCTCAGACAGGCCCTCTTCTAGCAGTTGTAAGATGTGAATACCGTACCCATTACAGAAAGATGTACAATATTGAGACAAAGCATGAAAATATGTTTCAGCTGTTTGATGTACTGTTTTGTACCTGTTTACTCAGGACTCCGTTTATCTTAGTAACTGATCAAACAACTGCACTAACTCCATACAGTGAAAACCTCAAATCCCGGTGTCATGTCACGGTACATGACTTGGTATCACCCCTCAGTGATCAAAGCAAAAAAGAAGCACCTATGTAAGTGGAAAAAAAGTTTCTTGTGTGGCTACTCAGAACTGACTCAGCCTGCAAGCCATGGGACTGCTGCCTCTGGAAAGGGACTTCTGAACCACTTTGAAATAGGGGTTAGCATGAAGTGTCATAAGGGCCTTTTTGACTTGTTTGAGATGGGTAACTCTGAGGATCTCTTGTTTTCATTTTGTCATTTTACTGTTCCCTGAAGCATTTTGACAATTCAGATTGTAGCTGTGATTGTGGTAGTTCCATGTCTACTTCCCCTCCCTTTAAATAACTGCTTAGAAAGAGACCTTTAGCAAAGTAACTGCTTTTAGTTGCATGGCTTGCCTTGTTATTGCCTTACCATTGAAAGATCTCTTGCCCTGCCCAAACGAGACATTTTCCTTCCATAAAAATAAAGTGAAAGCTTATTTTACCAGAATACTATGTTCCTCCTGACTGTGACCTATCTATACATGATACATAAGCCCCCACATCTCTTTTCATTATGAATGGGTATTTTTCCTGGGTTTTATGTTATTTCATTTTCCGTGGAACCAGTAACAAACATTTTCTGTCACTGTGCATCACTAGAGACGATGCTTCAGTTAGGCAATAACTACAGAGAGCCTTGGCTTTGGGAGCTTCTTGCCTAAAACTAAGAGGAGCATGGAAACTAAGGACATGCTTTATGCCACTGATGGCTCCTGTTTTTCCTTCTGTATGCTTGTTTTAGAGGAGTTGTGTATAAAGCTTACTGCACTCAAAACCAACAAAGATGGTCTACAGTGTATTTTTTCAGTGCTATTTTAAACATGTGGTTATGGCTCCGAGAGACACGGTTTCACCAGCCGCACCCTTCTCCTTTCCTAGCTTCCTCAAACGGTTCCTCAGTGCCTGAGCAGATTCACTCCACGTGGAGCAGTTGTGCAATCTTACATCATCCCTCACTCTTTGCCTCCCCATTTCCCTTACCCACCATGAAAAGAGTTGCTCCAATATATTTAAGACTTAACCAGAGCATTTTTTAATCGAAGGTCCTCAAGTAGGTATTGCTATAATCTATTTACGTATATTCTACCTATCAAACGACCTACGGTTTCATCTCTACCATATCTGAATTTTACATTGGACAAATTTTCAACAATACTTTTATCACTGGCAAAGATCATTGAAGGAGACAAAGTTTTGTGGAATTATTTCCTCATATGATACTTCATTTCTGATGTAGATAGTCCTTGATAGTCCTTTACTTTGAATTAGAATTACCTTTTCATGTATTTTAGCCACAATATGTTGAAATAAATAATAAAAATGTTATTCCGATAGAAGACTATGTAGATAAACACTTTAATTTTGCAATGATCTGTAGAAAATTAAACAGAAAATCAAGAAGTTTATCAGTGGGGTGTTAGTGTAGGTCTGCAGAAACTGTAGAGTGGGCTGAAGTTAGGAATAAATTACAGGTATGAATACAGAGAGCTTTCACTGTTAGTTTCAATCACCATGGGCATTTTCTGAAGTACCATTTTATGCAGTTTGTGTCACCATTGTACCTGCTTATTAATACATGTGTTTTAATACACATTCCTGTGGCACAAGGAAATAATTCTTCTTCATGGATGAGGAGTTGAGAAACAGAGATGAAGCAATTTATACAAAGTCACACAGGAAACGTGTGGCTAACCCTACGTCTCTTGAATGCCAGTCCGGCGGTGCAATTACAGCAGCAGCTCTCTGCTTGCCAAAAAAATGAGTATGAGTTGTGCTACAGCCCTACATTCAATATTGTAACAGATCAAGATGATTATTAACTTTTAATATATTATGAATGATGCAATACATAGCCTTATACCTTGTAGTTACAAATCCTAATTTGCATAAGTTCTACCAGTTATGTTACTGCAAATTGCTGCTGCTGAAAACACAGGATTTTGCAGCAAAGTCTGCAGCCATTGACATACCATTATGGCAAGAAGTGAATGAATGGTACTTGTTCTACACATTCATTTCCCTCCTACCACTGTAAAGTGCAATCCTGTAGAAAACTGCTTAACTCCAACTTAACTCCAGACACCAGCTGTGGTTACTGTCACTGTTTTGTGACTGCCTGTTTATGCACAGAGTCCAGACTACCTCTACCCACAATACCTCATATTTCTGTAACACCCTTGAATATGTTTCAGAAATATCTTGATAGAACATAGATGGTGACTGCTGTTAAATGGTGATTTTCAATTATATTGAACAGATTGTGTTGCTAAATTCAGTTGAGAAAATATAGCTGCTTATGAAACTTTTTTAGATTTAGCATATATCTTCGATATTATGTGGAAGTGCTTATGTAATAAGGACACAGGCTACTCTGCAACTTGTGTGGGTCCCTTGACATATGTCCTTTCTATGGCAACTGTAAGACCATTATGTACAAGCATATTGAGTTCACCATATGGCAGTCCCTCTTAAGGCTCCTCTAAAACCTCTTAATCAGGTTTTAGTTTCAGTTTTCCCCTTGCCTTTTTATTTATATGCTTCAATGCACCAGCTTGTAGGATACATGAACACAACTTTTTCTTCAGAACTTCTGGCTATGTTAGTAAACACTCGCCTGGTATTCTCTACAGTAAGATGATGGTCCATGCACATTAGGTTTAAGATGCTTGCACAAGCAACCTGTATCAGCTTTCATGCACGAAGTGAATATTCATACTGATTCTTAAAATCCATTAGTCACCCCAAATAATTTCACATCTACGAAAAAAGCTGCAGAACTCAGCAGGGAGGCATCCAGTCTGAGTGATGCTAAGTGGACAGTTTCTTCCTTTTTCATTCATTAGTTACCTTCTTGCAGAATTCTCGCTGTGAATATGTAGGAATAGGGAACCAGTGAAAAAAGGAAAAACAATTAGAGGCTTGGTAAGCTTGAATAGTTAGGCTGTCAGCAAAGAGACATTGTAAGATAAGTAATCAGGACGTACATGGGAAAAATACTAAGTAAGCAAATAATGGTCAGTGCTTAAAGGGTTAGCAGCATGCCTGCATGGGTGTCCAGCATAGATAAGCAAAGCTGGGGAAAGAATTTGGGTCCTGGAGCAACTTTTTCATGCTATGTTGTTGCTCAGAGGCAGTGCTGGGGAAGTCCCTGTTCCTTCCAAGCTCCGCTAAAGAGCTGACTGAGAATGTGCTTGCTAACCAGGCACAAGGGAAACAAAACTAGAACTTGCAAACTATCAGATTTGCATTGGAAGCTTTGTAATAATAATGATAATTTTAATAAAGAGAATGATATTTCCCAGCTGTAACCTGTATTCTTAAGGAGGTTCCAGAAAAACATGTTGGTGAGTAGTGATTCAACACTGGATTCCTAATCTGTGCTCCTATCAGATGTTGGTAATTAGCATCAGAAATATGTTCTTATCTGCTAGCCACAAATCCCATCTTCTCTTTCTCCTCTTTTGGGTGTGTGTCCACGAGGTTTGACTAACCTTGGTAAATGATGCAAGGTAAAATTGTAGTGGTTGATTTCATGACAAGAAGAGGGGAGAAGCTGTGGTTAGAGTTAAATCAGTCTGAAGTAAAATCCTACCACAGCTGAACAGTTTTCAGATAAGGTAAGTAGCCAAGCACAGGCTGAGTAAGCTCCTTAATTTGAAGCACAGGTCTTTTGTCTCTGATCAGTCTACTTCTGCTAGTCTTGTACAGCAATAATCTTCTCTTCTTTTGTTATTTCGATGGCCCTGAATTTGTTTTGAGCATTTCCATGTGTTGCCTTTAGAAATACTACTTACTTTCAAGACTTCAGTTCAATACCTAATTTAACCTTGCTTAGGTTCTTCCTTCATTTCGTAGATGTCTCTGTTTACTTAAAGAGAAAAGAGGTTCCAGCTTTCATGTGAGTCACCTAGCTGAGTGAGGACCTGACTCTGGAATAAAATACTTCAGCTGGATTCTGTTAGTGGCCTTGTATAGGTATATACGGGTGCTGAAAGGAGAGTACATTTCTGCTAATTTCATGGGGTAGATGGTCACTAATGCAAGTGACCTCTTGACAATGGTCTAAAGGTATGAAATCCCTTTATTCTGTTCAAAGTTAAAAAGAGAAAATTGTCTACACCTTTATTCTAAACAGAAAAAGTATCAGAACACCAAGACAGAATGGGAAGTTAATTTTTTGATTTTATCTTTTTGCTAAGTTCTTAAAATTCACTGATGAAAGAATCCAAAGACCAGGCAACTCCTGACTAAGAAGAGACCAAAGTCTAGTTCTTGAGTACAATCCTCTGGGTGTTGGAGTAATCTGAATTTTCCATTACCTCTGACTGGGCTGAGGCTTAAACTGGCACAAAGGGGAAAGAGCGGTAAGCTGACCTGGCCTTGATTTGTCCATTTGTTTCATAAAATGCTAAAGAGGCATTGGGAACATACACCAGATTCAGGGCTTGCTTGTCCTTACTTTGGAGGCTCTTCTTATGGAGCTGCCAGCCCAGAATCATCTACATCTAATGGAGGAAAAATGAGAAACGCTAAAATGGAGCCAAGCAACTGAATAGCTGACTTTACAGCAAAGACATGTAAAAATGAGTTTGAACCTGAAGACTAAGTATTAATATTTTTTGCCCAACCCAAGAATATGATTAGAATGGTGAGATCTCTATGAAGTCTTCTGAAAAATTTGGTGAACCTGGTCAGCCATGTTGTGAGAAGGAAATAAGCGATTTACCAAATCAACTTACCAGGTCAGGAGACCTGGGTAATTTATTGATAGCTCCTTGCCTGTACAAGACCAAATAAAGCCCCAGCATGTTGTCAAACACTTGAAATCTGTCTTTACCACTGCAAATGGAAATTAATCCTAAGTACAAGCCTACTGTCAGGTTAGTCAAGGACTTAAAATCTGTCTTCTCAGAGTAGCTGGGTCAAGCAGGTTCTGTATTTCATCACAGGGTCAGGACAGGATCTAAGCAGGATCTGGCCCTGTTAAAAAAAGTATGCTCTAGAGGTATTGCAAGCAAGACTGAATACCAGTAGTAAATGAAGGATGACATGATAAGGGAAGCAAAGATGTGTTTACATTTTCCAGTCTTGAAAATTAAAAAGAAAAAAAGAAGAAAAAAGGGTAGTGGTGGCAGTGGGAAGCAATTTGATATCTATACAATTAATCCATGTAAACAAAAGACGTATCTAGCATTTCAGTTGGTGCTATGATAACTGATGATTCTATGTGGGGGTACATTATTATATACCTCATTTCCAAATTACCTAGCTTATTCAAATAAGTCTTTCCAAAATGTATCAATTAGATTAGCCCAGTGCATCCACCAGTGGCATTCAAATTGTGCTGAGTTCAGTTTTTGTGGTGTCTTCTTTGCAGTATTGTTGCTCTTATAAAAACTGTTTCTGTGGTGCTTTCAGATTTCCAAAGTCGGATGCATCCCAATTCTTCCAGCAGTGGACATTTTGGGTAGTTAGGGATAACTGTTTCCAAAACCACATTTAATTTATTTATTACCTCATCCCAGAACTTATTTTACCCTAGGGCACAACCAAACATATGTAACTAATTATCCTGAGAATGTCCACAGCTCCAGTAAGTATGATTTTTTTTAAAATCCCACTATTTTTCATTCTTTCTGGTGTCCGTTGAGTCCTACAGCGACATTTCTGCTGGATAAATTCAGCTCTGAGTCCATGTGCAAATTCATTTATGTTTCAGAATATTGATTCATCTTTCACTGTTCAAGTAATGATCTAGATCTTGGTCCATGAACTCTTACTCCCCTGTCAAACATTTTAGGGATATCAAAAAAGGAAGTAAAAAATGAAGGCACTGAGGCCCAGATTAAGTCAGTTTAAATTCCACTATACCCCCATGCCTGGTGATTCCTCTTGGCTACATGTGGTTGAAGATGCAGGGCCAGCCAGGAGGAAACATTAGGCAAGAGGAATAAGTTGGAATTTAGCCAATACAAATCACATCTCGTGTCTCTGATTTTGATTAAAAAAACAAACCACAAAACCTCTGAATTCTTCGGGACAGAAAGATGTCTTATGAGCCTGAAGTTTGTTTAAATGCAGCTATTTTCATGGTCTTCCTTCCAAAAGAGGGAAAGAATAAATACAAAATATTTATTGAACTGTGGTGGAGCCATAGGAGGAATAAAGTCAGGCCATTCTGACTTGAAATTTTTTTGTTTAAATTTCTCGGATGTTTGATGTTCTGTGACGTCCTGAGTGAGTCCTGACACTAAGACTGTGATAAGAAGTGTTAAAAAACCCCAAACAAACAAACAAAAACCCCAATGAAACAAAACCCCACAACAAAATCCTACAGTAGAGTTTGGAGAAACTTTCAGGCAGAGGGGTGCTAAATGTCTCTCAGATACTCAGATTTTCTGTTCTTCATTGCCACAGAATAGAACTCTTCCAACTTGCTCACGAGTCAGCAGACTTGCACGTTAAAAGTATGCTGGCCTCAGTTCAATGCAGTGTAAAGAACCAAACCTGTTCAGTCTAAATATTACAAGGAGCTTAATTCTCACAGAGATGAGTTCCGCCTATGCTAATTTATCTTATCAGGAAGCCTGGTAATCTAGCCCGAAGCAGCCGTCACCAGACCATCTAAAAATTGGATGTGCATCAAGTACAAAAGGTACTAAGTACTTTCAGGTCTCATTTACTTTGCTGAAGATGTGGGAGCTCAACACGTTTCATATTCAGGCTCTCAACTAAAGGTAAAATTCTAGCATCAGTGGAGGCAATGGCAAAGCTCCCCTGAATTCAGTGCAGCGATTAACCTGATTGGGCTAATAAGGGACAGGTACTTCTTCAACGCAAGAGCAGTTTCACCGCAGCGTTCAGTGTACCTGACAACAGAAGATGTCTATACAGCTGAAACATAGGTAGCTCCTGGTAGCGTTGCCATGTGGGAGCGAGTTCCCATTGGAACTGTTTATTTTTAATCCTGTAAACAAGGTGATTTAATATCTGCCACTTTACATTTGTAAACTCTCCTCATAATTTTACCATAACTATAAAAAGGAATAATTTAAATGTCTGATTTTTTTTTTAAGTACTTGAATGGCAACAGTATGCTTGGTTCCATAGGAGACTAATGAGTCAGCGTGCCCCCAGAAATACTGATCTCACAAACATAGGAAAAGCACATTTAATGGAAGACATAGGAAAAAAAAAAGCTGCTTTTATAACTTTCAGAACTAATTTTGATGCCGAGTTTCCGCTTACTGTGTTTGCTGGACTTTTGGGGGACAATTGTCTTTGGGAATGTGAACTACGTTTTAGAGGTTTTAGAAAGAAAAGTATTCTGCATGGCCGTGCTCTGTGTGTGCGTGTCATTTATTTTACTTGTTGTCCGTTGAAGCTAACAAGCCTATCCACAAGAGTAAACATAAGATGATAAAATTTTCCCCATTTAGACCCTAACTCACATCTCAAGATGTGTGACCAAATGTCGGACATTCCACTCAGAAGTCCAGATGAGCTCATCTCAGATAACTCACTGTGTTTCCATCTGGTTCAGATTTGAAGAAAACTATTTAGTTGGAAGAAGAAAAATACATTTTGTATCATTTTAATGCTGAACAGATTTAGTGACATGCTTGCTTATTTAATCTACAGCATTGGAGAGTCTAATGAACTGAGTAAGATGCATATCTTGGCTCCAGTTCTGTTCTAAGATACACCAGAGAAGCCCCAATTGACTTAAACGGAATAGCATCTTTGTTAATGAGTGCAAAATGTACTCTGATGAAAAAAAGTGCACAAACATGGTACAAATTTAAGTATTTCAAACTATTGGAAATTACTTAACAGTTCATCTGTATGTATGTCGTGTGTGTTTTTTTAGAGGAACAATACTGTTTAGTCGGTAAAATAGTCTGGGTTTTTTTCAACTGAGGAATTCAAGCTCGTAACTCCCACTCCCAATAGCTGGAGAAATAATAGGCATGTGAATCTTCCAAATTCCGGTGGTAGGGTGAAATCTGGTGTTATGCTGCACATCACACACTGCCCTTGTGTAAGCCAGACAGGTTACCTTTGACATAATACAGCCTGGGCCTGGGGGATGCCAAGCACCTATTAAAGAGTTCATGGCCATCTGCTGCATTTCAGGAAAATGGGTTTTCTCAGGATGGTCCAGATATGCTTCCTTTCTGTTGTACACAGAGGGACAAGTGACATAAAAAAGAGGTGTCACCATAACCCAACTCTTATAGGGAAATTCCGGTGAACTTATCTGGAGAAACTAGCAGATACCAGCAAAGGCCATAATCCTGCTTAAACTGGCATTGCCACTGGAACAAAAAATCTTGTCCTGTCCATCTGTAGCTGCTCATTCATTCCCAGTTCTGCTTCATCCTTTTTTCCCGTTGCACATGCTTGGGAAGTCTCATGGTGAATAACATTAAGGGAGATGCTTGGCTAAAGCTATCTTGTTTGTGTGGGAAGGGACCATATAAACGATGAAGATCAGAAAGAGAATTATAAACTGCACCACAGGTGAGATCCATATTGTTGGTGGCAGTTCCATTTTATGCTGGTTAAAGTATTTCGCAGTACTCTTGAGGGTATGTTTTCAGGTCTGAATAAGAACTCATTTTCTTGTCTCTGGCCCAAGTTTTACCTCTAGTTCAGTTGTCTGAATTTGTTCTTTTTTTCCATGCTAAGCAATGCATATGTAAACCTACAAGTTACACTGCAGAAAAATACGAGGGTTCAGAAAAAAGTGAGTCTAATTTTTGTTTATGTGTTGGGTTTGTTGTACAGTTCGGTTTTCTTAAACGTTGTGCTGACAGTTTATTTTTCTACAGTTGTGTTGTTGTCCGAGTTGTGGGATAAAAGACTTGATTCTTAAGTGTTGAGACTGAAGTGCTGTTTCAGTGCAACTGATGAGAGAAAAAACTAGAGGGCTGTTTCTTTTCAAAAATGATGCTACAATAATGAATTGTACAGAGGACGTTATTTGGGCACTCAACTCTAAAGCATCAGGAGCCTTTTGACAAATCTTTTTTTGTCAGAAAATGTCATTTCGTTGCAGTATTCAAACACTGAAATGTCAGCTCACCAAAATTTGGCAAAATCATTTCTCCAGATGATATAAAGAGGGAAGGAGAGATGAAGCTAAGAGAACTAACTTGGCCTTCTCCCAGGTGTGGAAAACCAACTTTCCAACCCCAGTCCGGTTAGTGAAAGCTGTCCAGAGGGCTTCCACCCTTTCCTGGGTAGTGCAGCTACTACAGACCTTCTCTGGGGGCTTTGTCACAGAGATGTGCTTTGTTTTCAGTGGAAAGGTCGCGGATTGCATTCGCATGCATACAGAAACAAATGTTGAAACAGCTTCATGAAACAGAATTCCAGTTTTCCAGGCAGCTTTCCTTGCTACGCTTTGTCATCAGCTGCACTCAGTGAAAAAGGAAGTAAAAAGTAGCCTTCTCTAAAAAGAAACAGACTCAAGGAACATACTTGAAGCAGATATATGTGCCAAATTTCCATTGCCATAAAATGATTAAGGAGAATGACTGAGTGGCTGAGAAGTTCTGTCCCCTTCATCAGGGACAATCTGAAGGTGGGAAATTTTCTCATAAAGATGCCAGAGCATTTAACTGCCTTTCTAAATATCATATAAAGGCTGAAGTGTACATTGTGCCATGTGCAGTGATTACAGCAATGGCATAAACAAGCAGTCAATCCAGAAGGCAGAAGCAGAGGAGATACATTTGCTCTGAGTTCTTTTCAATAAGGAATTGGGCATAGAGATTCATGGGTGTTAATGTGATCTTCTCTTCTATGGCATGCTGACAAACAGTCACTGTTAATAATCACTTGGACATTTTTGGAGACTGGGCAAAGAAGGAAAGGGAGTTAACTCTCCTCCTTTTTCCCTTTCCATTTAGCTGCAGCAAGTTCTTGTGAAGATTCCTTCTCTTTCTCATTTTGAATCTTTTATGGTTTTAACTATCCATTTGGTAGAACAGGAAAAAAGTGATTTTATTATTCTTACTTACAACTGACTCCTAATTTCTTGGGGATAATACAAGACAGAGGAGAGAGAGGAGGGAAAACAGCACATCAAAACAGCAGCAAAGTCCGTTTCTTACTTTATTTCTTCTAAGCCTGCTGCTGGAGAAAATAAACATGTAGCAGAAAGCCTTATCAGCCACTCAGAGACCTGGCAAATTTACACTAGTGTTGGGCTGTCAAAGGCAGTGCTCTTGGTTATCTTGCTGGTTGCAGGATTGCAGCAGTGATGCAAAAGAAACAGTTTAGGACAGACTAACTAAACAGATGGCAAGAACAGGGAAAGATTAACTGAACTGGAGAAGGAAGAGGAGATAGCAGGGAGAGGCTGGGAACAGGAGCCTGAGCCTCACATGCTGGTTATCACTCAGAAGTTAATAAAAGCTAGCAGAAATAGGGTTATCTTTTGGATCCTTCCCATCAACTCTGTTTGCCCACGTCATCTCTTAGATTAGGTGGATTGGTCCAACACCACCATAAATAATCCTCAAGTCCCAGCAGACAGTGGGCATTTTGTGCCATGAAGGTGCTCACTCTTTCAGCCCTCTTGGCATCAAACTATGTACACAAAGGGGCAATAAGCAAAGAAGGATTATCCTTTTGTTGTTTGCCAACTAAGTCATACTTCCTGCTCACCAGTTTTGGGCCATTCCTCTCATTTCTAAAATCTAATCCCACCCAGCACTTCATTCAGCAAACATTTTCCTGTGAAGTTCTTAAGCCTTTCTGTCTATTATCTTTCATGACTTTATAAACCCTTCCAAGTAACAGGCAGAGGGAGGCTTTTGTTACTTGGACAAGCAACGTGTCTTGTCAGTTTTGGATTAGTGGTTTAGTCCAGTGACTTAGCCACTATTTCTTTTAAAAATAAGCAAACTATTATTTTACAAGGATGTTTTCATTGTCATATAGAAAAATCTCATGTTGTCTGCTATCAGAAATGGCCACTGAAGGCTGATAAGCCAGCAGTCCTAGGGTTTCTGGGATAGCGGACTGCCAGTCTGTAAAGGTATATGCCTCTCATAAGTATGTCTTGCAAACTATGTTTAAACCACCTGATGGAAATCCCTGTGTACGTGTCACTGTGATATGTGCCTGTCTCCTTAAAGATCCATAATAAACAGAAATAACTTAAGGATATATTCAGACAATAGTCTCATCAGAATCAGTCATAAGATGCTAGCTATGTCCTCGGCAGTGTACCCCGTATTCACAAGTGTGATCGTGCGATAACACCGGGTCCAGCCTGAGCACCAGGAACTACCTGGGATCCTGGCTAAAAGCCATACAGTTGTGTCATCATACTGGCCTTGCTCTCTGAAGGCAAGCTAGCATGGGCACACCAAGTCTTGCAGCAACCATTTCTTCCTACTGTCATGTACAAAGGGAATAAGAAATGAGAACATAATGCAAAGAGCACTGCGGGGCACACTAAGCAAAAACTGTTCTACAGTTGGAAAAATGTCATCATCAGATTTCCTCTTTTTGGTTCTGTAAATGGCAGCACTAGAAGAAGGGGGAAGGAAGGAAATTTTTGTTAGCTGTTTAGATGGTGGTCCAAACACAGACTAGCAAGTCTTCTGTTAAGAAACTGTTTTTTTCAAAGTTGTCTCAAATTCTTCAGCGACTAATGCTGGATTTTATTACACTGTTTGCTTTAGTATCAGTCAGCTCTGAAATGAAAATAGTCACCTTCCAGCGCATATAGCCTCTTCATGGCGCAAAGGACCACCCTGTTACAAATGACATTTCATTCTGAGATGCAGAAAACTAGTATTTTGAAAGCTGCACATTTATTAGTTCATCTGCTGTTTCACATAGCTGATGAAGAAGCTACCATAAAAAATGGCCCAAAGAAAGACAACATAAGGAGATGGAATGAAAAGCCAGTAGTCCTTTCAGATTCAGTTTTGCATGCTAGGACATTTAGGGTCCTGTGACTCTGAGTCATTCCTGTTCTCCAAGATACGTTGGCATCCCTTCCAGCTCCACTTCTCTGCATCATTCTCCAGCTGAGTTACTCATGTTAACATCACAATTCAAAAACCCACTTTCTTCCTCTACTGAGCACTACCATGTGTAGCACTAATAAAACCTCATTAGTATAGCTGCAATGCCATGAGGTGGGTCTCATGACTGGAATGTGAGCATCTGTAGCAGCAGCTTGTTGTGGGGAGGTGGAGTGGGGTGAGTAGGTGCTGCACAGCACGGTGGGCACAGCCCAGCCTGCTACCAACAAAGAGGTGTGCTGAGCACCGAGCCTCACCTGAACACAGGGCTCACATCTGTGGAATTCTGAAAGAGGAACCAGCGAGTACCTTTCACAGAACACCTGGTCACTGCATGCGACTGACTGAGGCGCCTGTTTGGTTGTTGTCGTGGTTGTATTAAGAAGAAGAAAACAAGTCTTGTGTGGCTTCAGTTTGGATTTGTTAGGCGTCTGATGCCGAACTCTAGAAGAAACTCTAAAAATAAGAACCAGCTTTTAAATACAGACAGCCTTGCACCTGGGGGGATTACTTAAAATAGGAGCTCAGTCTAACAGAGGAAGAGGAGTGCTCTATGATTTTGTTACCTAATGCAATCAGAATACAGCATGAAATGATTACAGGAAAACAGCGAGCCAGTTCTCTAAAGTCTAAAGTAGTTTTAGGCATAGTTACTTAGGAACAGAAACTTAACATGGGAACTGTTAATAAAAACTGGGAACTGTTCAAGGATCTACTGCTGCTTTGTCCATGCACAGCATAAAGGAGAAGTATATGGAAACATGACTAAGTTAGAACTCAACATATACAGGTGATGAATGGCAGTCAAAAGAATAAATGGACAGTTCATTGTCCAAGAAAGAGACAGTTCTGGCTTGTGTTCATAATGGAGCAGGAATACACATTCTCTCGGCTGCACAGCAAATAGTGTCACACTGTGCCATTAGCCACCCCGTGCAGGACTGTGTAAATGCCTTCAGCACATCACGCCATTCACTGGAACTGAAGCACGAGTCTGATGACTGCTTAGTGTATGGGAGGAAACCTTCAAAAACTAAATTTCAGTTCAGCACCTGATTACCTCAAGGTGTATTTACTGCCCTGTCACTGCAAGGTACCTACCTATGTATTTAACTGGCTAGATCACTCACCACCTTTCTGCTCACTTTTATTTCGCAAGTAAATGTGGAAGGGAAGAAGAGAAAGGGAAAAAACACAAACCAGGAAAAAACTGAGAACCAAAAAACTGTTGCAGAAGGGAGATTATTTTGAAATGTTTTCTATGAAAATATTAACATATTTTCCTGGCTCTAGTGAGTCCATGAAACAGACCTGCTATGTTCTGGTGCTTCCTACACCATCCAGGTTCCAGCCAAGGGGAAGTATGGGTGGCTTTTTTTGCTCGTGGGGTTTTTCTGACAGGATTGTTTAGTCCTCATCTTTCTATTTCCATTAGAACTTCACACAGAGCAAACCTTAATATTTCCATGCATCTCCTTAGTAATTAACACTTAGAAAAATCTCAACATCGACCTCATTGCTCTCTGCCCTCCAAAACTCCCAGTGATATAAGGATTCTAAGAAAAGGAAGTGGGGTGTGCAGGCATGGTCCAAGAGAAGGGATCAGCTCCGTGAAGACATACATCCAGGAAAGACGCTGAGCAAATGAAGGTCCAGCGGAGGAGCTGTCTCCCTGCTGCTGCTGTCTCCCCGCTGTTGTGAACACCACACTCTAATAACAGTACTATCTAACTTCCACTTTTTGTGTTTTCTTTGGAGAGAAGAACTGCCAAAAGGAAATTCTTTTGCCTATGGCCAAGTAATGTTATTCAAAATTCCTGTGTTAGATGGGGGTTGCTAAAATCCCTTTGGAATCTCCCTTGTGCAGTGTTTCTGTACAAACACAGCATGGCACTATGTTAAATCACCACGGCTGAATGATCTCTGCAATCCATGACATAAGGAGAATAGATTGATCATATGGATTGAATCACAATAGATAGGAAAGACTAACACAGAATATATTTTCTCTAATTAGGAAATCTTTCTGTCTCAGGTGCTCAAAAAGTGAAGTAAATTCATGTAAACATTTTACATCTGGGCAGACTTAAAAATGCATCAGCACAGAATATGTTAAAGTTGTATCTTCCATGGGGAAATTCTATCATTTTTAAGGGCCAAATGCTGAAGCCTATAGGATTTTCCTCTGTAGAATCAGAATAAAACAAAACAGCCCCCATCTCTCCCCTTGACTATTGACAACAGGCACCAGAGCTCCATAAAGAAAAACAGAAAATGAGCACTAATGAATTTTGAAGTGAACTTGCCAAGTTTCAATACTGTCTTCAGTTAAGTCTCTTCTAAGATTTTTTCCAAGGTATTCACAGGAAATAAATAGCTTATGAAAACAGGAGTGTAATTTCAGTGGAACCATTGACATATCCAGGAGCCCAAGTCAAAACTTTTTCATGTGAGTGAGAGTCTCCATAGCCATTGACAGAACAGCACGTCTCAACAGTTTGGGGGTTAGTCTGGCAAAGAGATGTGGGTACAGTTGCTTGCTCTGCCCCGACTACCTCTGAAAGTCTTCAGTACTTTTAGAATGATCCATTCAGTTCCTTTGGGTATCATGCAGGGATGACTGAGACAACACTGAACCTTTTCATACCAAGATAATTTCTAAGGCCAAGTTTCAGATACTAAGATACTCCCTGAATGAGCAATCCTCATTTCTGGAAGCAGGATAATCTCATTAGCAAGGCACAGGTTGCTTTCCAGCAAGGCTGACTTGCTAAGCAAGCGTGGCTGTTTTTTATCCAGTGCCCACTTTGCTGCTGTATGGTTAAGCTGGGTAGATTTGTGTCCCTGCACTCGGCCGCTTAGTTATAATCACTGGGTCTCAATTCTTTAGGTGTAAAATGAAAGCAGTAACAGCCTCCTCCTGCCTTGCACTCACGTAAATGGGAAAATGTTAGAAGACAGAAAAGCATGTGGGTGTTTCTTGTAAAGGTTACTAGACCTGTATCTCAGTATCTCTTTTCCTGACACCTTTGTGAATTTTGATGCCAACTGGCCAGGCGATTTCATAGTTTTATCCACAGTCCCACTTTTATCCTGTTTCCCTTCTATTAGTCACATCCAGGTTTGGAGAGCGCAACAGTCCAGAGGGATGGTGAGAAACAGGAGAAACAGAGTCATGACAGAGCTGATGCTGGGCCTCTGTAAGCTACAGAAGGCCTGAAATGCAGTGGAAAGCTGGCTGGGTCAGAAGCTTTCCAGCCACTTCCTTTTTTTGCTGCTACCACAGCAGGATGTGTGATGGGAGGCACCCTATGTTAAGACCTATCCTGAAACTCAGATGATTATCCCTTGACCACTTAATATGTTTCTACTGGTAGATCATACTGTCAGTGCCACTCAGAGTAGTCACGCTAGACGGAAGAATGTCACTGAGTAGCATGCTCAGTTAGAAGACTGGATACACATAATGACTGTTTTTGTATGTGAACACAGAATTACACTGCCCTGCAAGGTAAGGACGAAAAAAACTTCCCGAGGTTGTTAAAAGTGCAGGCAAAACTCCTGTCTGTATCCTCTCTTCCCTTGCATGGGTAAGATATCTCACATACAATGTATGTTCCACATGTTACTGACTTACTTTCCTTCTTTTACTATGATCACTTTTAAAGCAGAATTTTGGTCTTTAAAAGCAAGTCCCTGTCCTCTCATATTTAGGAAAAGTCAACAACTTCTCTAAAATCTGTCTGAATTTCTCTGCAGTGGGTTTGTGGATTTTATATCACAGGTCTGACAGTCATAGTGAAAGAGGAATATGACCTGCTCTGTAGATGAACCAGGAAGTCTACTCTTTATGTAGTTAGTGAATTTCAGATGAAAGATCTGAATAGCTTCCTTTTTCCACTTCAAGCTAAAAATAACAGAGCCCAGCCCAAAAGCCAGAGGGATACAGAGGGATGTAGATAAAGTAGGAGACTGTCAATCCTGTGGCTCAAGAGGTCAAAGCACTGCAAGAACCTCACATGCTGATACTGTAAACCAGACCAAATGTAAGTCTTGCAAGTGCTTATCATGATATTTAAACATACTCTTAAACCTTTCTGCAGTGTTACTCTGTCTCTGTCCTATTTCATATTAGCTCTTTTAGCAATACATTTTCCAGAAAGGCAGACTTGATGCAGGAATTGTTAATCAAATGATCTCTCTCTGGTGCTATAAAGAAACAGAACAATGTAATTTTTATCAGTCAGTTACATTTTGCTTGCCCTTCATGCCTAGTTTTGAGAGATCTCATATTGGAAGGTGAAGAGATTGTGTTCTTAATCTGTATTTCTAGCTATCTTCTCCCTGTGAGCCATATGGCTACAATTTTGGGCCCCAAATTGGAGTCTGAATCTCTCTCTGGATATGTTTAAATTGTACACTAGGTAAACGCTGTGAAGCACCTCAAGGCAGCTGTTCACTAGTTGTTCGCTTCAGCATGTGGCTGAAGTGAGTGTTGGCTCCCACCTGCCCGTGAGTCCCTCCCATGGGAGGGGGTTGACAGTGAGCATCCGAGCCTCACTGAACTGTGACCTGGCATGGGGGGGTGTGGGTCAGGACCCCTTTTGCACGGCTGGGCAACCAATAGCTCGTATTTGTGGGCCTTTGATGATGACCGATAATCTCATTGATTATTCTCTGCGTCTTGTCAGGATAGTGGAGGTAAGCGGTAGCATTCAGTATATAAAACAACAACCTGAGAAGACAAGCAATTGAGTTGGCCAAGAGTTTCTGTAGCTGGCATTGCTTCAGCAGCTTCTAGAATAGTGCAGTTCTTGTTTTTACCATTCAAGAATGATGTCAAAAAAATGGAGAGAACTCAAGGAGGATCCACAGCGATGGTTAAAAAATGGCAGATGTACAAAGACTTGAAGGAGCTCAACCTATGTATTAGGTAGATGACAAAGTTAAGAGAGTCTGCAAGTCACGCTCATTGAGGAACAAACAATTTGATGATAAAGGGCTTTCCAATCCAATAAACAGAAGTCCAAGACTTAGAAGATGTGATCTGAGGCCTCCCCTAAAAGCCCAACAGAAAAGAAAGTCTTTCCCAACAGATCTATTTTGGTCCATCTGAGATGACTGTGGAGGGAACTGTTCCTTCTGCTGAATCCAGTGCAGGCACTGCCTCCAGCCAGACAAGTTATGACCATAGCCCTGATTTGGCCCAATGGTGACAACACACTATTGCATCAGAGATACATTAGAGAAGAAGCAGGCAAAAAAATGGCTATATAGCTGACAGGTCACCTGTGAATTGCTGAGGGATTCTTAAGAAGTCTGGATTGATTTCAGTATCATGGACTGGCCCTGGTAAAGCAGTCTTTTTAACATGTATTGGGCTTGAACAAACAGGGGCAAAAAAGTAAGGACTAAAAAAGGAAACAAATTTCATTTTGGCCCTTAGAGAAATGTCTTTTTTCTTTCTTTCTTTCTTTTTTGGATGTTCTGATTATTGAATTTAGCAACCTAGTGTGAGAGGCAGAGACACTAAATCCCATGATACAGCTTGCTCCAACAGATAGATATCTGACAAATTCTGGAGCAATAAGGAAATTATTTCTGCTCTCATCATTCAGAAGCACCATTTCAGGTGAAAGGGGGTTAGAGAATCTCAGATCTCTAACCAAACTTACAGTAAAATGCTAAAGAATTTTCTGTCACATACCACTTCAAACTGAACACAGATCCTGCCATCAAAACTAGTGCTGATCAAAGCTCAGGCAGCAGACTCCCAGTGACCACAGGAAATGCTGGACTTACTTATAAAACTGGCTGAAATTTGCCAGCCACAGGGTGCAGTAAGAGGAACAAAGTTACCTGACTGCAAAAAGGGACAAGTAACCTCGGGATGAATCAGGTGAGGGAAGTTCTTTCCTAAAACGGGAAAACATTAATGCTATTTGTCAACAGAATTGGTAAGATGTTATCTAGAAATTCTGTTCACTCATGTTTGAGAATTCAAACTTGGGTAGAGCAGGCACCTGGACAAAAAGGGAAAAGTTGCTTGTGAAGCAGGCATGAAGGAGCTTGTCTTGTTTATCATAGCAAAAGAAAGGCTGGGAAGTAATACGACTGCTTTCTGGAAATACCTCAGAGGGCTGAGCACCATGAGAGGAGAAAGATACGTGAACCAACAGCATATACAGGAAATGGAAGATCAGTAGGGAGACGGATGAATGGATAGATACATAGATAGATAGATAGATAGATAGATAGATAGAGTGACAGACAGATAGATGCATTCAAAGTGACTCTTCGCTGTAGCAGTCATATCAGAGGCTCAAACAGTTGGAAGCTGACATGAGAAAAATTTTATCTCAAAATGAGATGAAAACTTTAATTGTGGTAGTAATTGTAGCAATTTATCAGTTTGCAATAGATTCTGTCTCAATGGAAATGGCACATTTTCTCGAAAAGATATATTTTTGTTCATTCATAGTGCTGCTCTTGAATCAGGAACTGATTCATGGGTATCATACAGCTCTTATTTTGCTGTGTGTCAAGTAGATAATTCCCACAGTGACTAAAATCTTTTTGCTATCACTCTACTTACTTACTTTAGAGCTCCTTTTAAATAGCAAGAACAGTGTAAATCAGACTCAATGAAAATAAAAATTGGGATCTATGCTTTAACACTTCTGTGAAACAAAAATCCATTGTTTTATATGTCTTTAATCTGTCTTCTTGAATGGTTTTATTTCATACATGGTGATAGCTCTGCAGAAGGCTGTTGTTAGCTCACAATAATAGATAGCCTCTAGGTTAACTTCTGGAAGTAACTCTGGAAACTAATTTTCAGGCAGTGCTCCAAGAAAAAGAGGCACATGTTGAGGAACTGACATAACTTTTTAACACCACAACCAGCACATTTCTTCAGGCAAACCCAGCCAAAACAACTTGCCAACATCAATATTGATCTAGTCCTTCATCCAATCAACAAATGCCAGTGTTCATAAGATAGAACTTTTCTTGGTTAAAGTTCAAAGCTAAACACCAAGGATTTTCAAAACTATTAAAATGAGAGGATTTAGGTTTCCAGAAACTCTGGCATGCTCTCAGCCTCAGTGGGTATTCTGAGCCATCAGAAATTATCCCCAAAAGCTCCACAGTTTTTATATGGAACCTAATGGTGAAATGACAGCAAAGAGAACGTGAGTGTATGCACACGTGCATGCGTACATACATATATGTACACAAAAAGGTACTTTACAAATCTTATGTCAAAAAATGGCACTTCAGGTTTTTCTGGATCGCTGAAATTCAGTTGCAGACTGAATTATGCAGTATGATTCAATGAAATTTGCAGGATCTCCTGTGTGTTGATAAAATGTCTGCTCTTTCAGTACAGCAAAATAAAAATTGTGTTGGGTCCAAAATTCCAGGAGCTTGGGTTTTATAATCATAAATCCATTGAATCATTGCAGAGGCATGAGATTTATTTAACCTTTTCCTTAAGATGTTTCTTTAACAAAACCTGTCAAGTATCCTGGATTTTCCATAGTAATAATAAGTCCAGAACTATGCAAACCTAGAAGAGGAAGTGCTTATCTCTCTTAATGTTTTTCTCTCTTAGCAAGAGATTTTCACAATTCCTGTCAAGGATTATATTCCAGAGTCTGGGCTTCATTTTGTAAGACACCCTATAGGAGCTTTAGATAGCATGTAGATGGGTAGACCATATGGCAGAAAGCCAAATTTACAACTAATCTTCAGCAACCTCAGTAAGTGGGAGCTGCAAATTTGAAAGTCTTGAGTAATAATCTGTGTTCTAAATAGCACTGTCAAGGTGTTCTTTAAATATTACTGCATACTGCTGTCTAGCTCTGGCAGGCCGTTTAGGTAATGATGAAGCCTCTTGCTTAGATATTGAATGATAAAATTTGGTTTACTTTCATAGCCCTGAAATTCGTTGAGCCATAGTGTAGGCTGATTTTTAACAGGCCTATATGGTACTCTGAGGCTGCTGCTCTGCTTTTTCCTTAGATTTAGGATTTTTGGTTTCCTAGCTTGAAGGTGAAGTGGTTGGAACTGATTATAATTTCCAGTGTTAACTCCTAAAATACCAGTATGTGCCTATTTGCTGAAGATTCTGGTTATTCATTGCACTGAGTTTAAAGAGTGCTGCCTTTGCCTTACTTTCACCATTTCAGTGGGCCAAGACAGTCTAAAGCATCGTAGCAGTTCCTCTTTGTGCTTCTGCATACTTACATAGACACAAGAGACAGCAGTGGCTTAAATTCCCACCTACTGTATTACATGCTAACCCTGGCTGTGGCAGTGGACCATTTTCTTACTGTTGTCTTAAAACTCAGAGGTATGTTTTTGTAAACAGGAATGCCTCTGATTATGACAAAATGAATGCAAACTGCATTGAAGCTTCACTTCGCTTTTTTGAAGTATTCTCCTTGAAACATAACATGTTGGATTATATAGTCTGGTATCTGGTAATCAGGTTGTAAGATGAAAAAGCTAGTGTATTACAGAGTGGGCATCTGGTACCTAAATACAAAAATGTATTCGAGAGTCCTTCAGGTCTTCTATGCAGAAAAAGTAAGAATCTGTGCTGTTTACTGGTGAACACTCATGAAGAATAGGTCTAGTTCTTCCAGAAATGGTGCATTATTGTGGTCTTAAGCTATGCCATGCTTTAACTTTTGGGCTTCATAGTTCTAGCATAGAGTCTGTGGTAGGTCATACATTTCATGCAGCTAGTGTCACAGTTTACAAAAAAACCTCACATCAAACCCAAACCCCAAACCCCAAATCATTTCTCAAAGAAACACCCTTGTCCATAGGTGCTGGGTTATTATCAAACTAACTTTTAAATGCAGCTTCAGAATGAGCATCCCACTCTGATGTTACTAGGTAGAGAATTACCTACTTACCTTTAGCCTTTATCTGCAGGTGAATCATCTTTACTTTATTAGGAGTAACTTGTTCTGGGTTTAGGGCAAGCAAAGATAAGGACCTCTTACTCCTCCCCACCAGGAGAGCCAGCCCTCCATCCAACAGTGTAGGAACTTTCTATCAACCTCAGCCCAGAATTCTGCCTGATCCCACAAAATGAGTAGGGTGTAGTACCACGAAGAGCTCCCAGCTGCATCTTGGATACACCACCACCAAGTATTCAGTGGGGTAGGGGCAAACAGAAGCTCAAGCTCCTGTTCTGAACAGGTCAGAAGGGGCATTTTACAGCAGGAGAAGGCTCTCATGGCCAGCTTGGTGGATGTGTTCCAATCCAGTCTTCTGCTGTGGTTACATGTGCTGCCTTGCAGATTGAATGGTTTGCACTGTGGCAGCCTCACCTGGAAGTTTCACATGCTTGAAAGCAATGAAAAGATGCTGTTGTCATTCCTCAGCCCTTAGAGTTGTAAGGTGCCATAAGCTAGTTGGACCTGTGGGGCCTGGGTAGCAGTGGTAGAGTGGGTACATACCAGAGTGTGGCTACACTTACCAGGGCAGGAGTTTCACGTTTATCTGCTAATAGCCTAGTATGAGTTTTGGCCACCTGTTCTTACTTGCTTCAGGGTTTTTTTAAAGGGCTCCTGCATAACTGCTTCACTGTGAAGAATTTCACCATGACTTCTAAGACTGCATTGGGTTCATTTGTTCATCATTTCAGGATCAACTATGTCTGTACAGCAAAACCAGAAAACCCTACCCTCCTCAGCCTTTGCTTTTTGAAAATCTCTGGATCTTGCCTAAAAGTAGATGCACTGTTCATGTTTTTAATCCTCTCAGACATGGATAGCCATTGTGGAGTGGACACCCAATGATATGTTTTGTTTTCAGGGAGATGTTTAAAAATATTTGAAACCTACTGCCAGTAAATATTCATAATATTCCCTGCAGAAAAGCTTGTTCCCAGAAGTTGCCATAGGTGACATGGAAGTTCAAGAATGATACATGTTTCTTTTTGCTGATGATTTCACATTTTCTTCTTGCTGCTGACATTTAGACAAAGTTTTCTGCTGACATTAGAAAAAAAAAATTATTTTCCCTGTCCAGACGTTCCTGGCCAAAACATCACTTTTGTGCTTGCTTTTACATTCTTAAGTTCCCAGTTGTCCTAAATGAATTTTTTTTTATTGATCTAATGATTACTAGGTTCAAAATCTCCCTGATTATTCTTTCAGTTCATGCTTTATATCTGTAGCTGTAGTAGGAAAGCTCAGCTCCTTCATTTTATTACTTTTAATAATCTTCCTTTCTGTCTGCCTACCCTCACACTCACACTTGACTTTAGGTTAGTTAATGCAGGTGGCTGCACAAATTCATATGGGTTTTTTTCCATCTCTTCCGCAACCTGAATTAGCGATACTTCCCTTCGCACACAGCTCTAGAAAGTGCCTCTACCCCGTCTGTTTGGTGCCTTTGTTTGTGTGTTGTTTTACAGTAATATGGTTGTAATTTCTTCACCACTCTTACTATCAGAGTTCCTTATTATAGAGGCATCTCTATTTCCCTGATCACATCTAGCATTGTCTGTCCCCTTGAGTCCTGGACTTGGCTTCTCTTTTAACTTTATACATAATGTTCCTCAGTTCTGTACAAAGTCAACTTGGGCCAAAACTTAAGGTTGCAGTGGCCACAAATTAATATGTTTTGAAATGGCCTTACCTTCTAGAACTAACATCCAGTGCAATCCTTATTAGTTCCAGATTTGCACAGATTTTTAAATGCTGCTAATTCAAAACTTTTGAATTTACTTTTATTACACTCAGACGATTAAAAGCAGGCTGGACAACAATGAGCAAATCTGGAACTTGTTATGACACCATTGTTGTTATAACAGTTCTCTCAGTTTGTATTTTGAAGTGAGAAAATTGAAAGTTATTCTGAACAAAACCAATGCCTGTGAATGCTAAACTTTTAAACTCAATTTCACTGCCTTTGATTTTTCTACCATGGAAAAATAGTTCCTAAAGAAAAAAAATGACAAAAAATCATTTCTGGAGTGTCGTTATCTGGCTGCCAATCAATAAGTAAGCAAGAAGGGCACAAGTCTGCAATAACACAGGAAAAGGAAAACAAAATATGCATGCCATATCCTAACAGATCTGAAAAGTTAAACCAGTCTTACCTCAAAAGCCAAAACAGCTGGGGAGAGGCAATGAAAATGTTCTGCAGAAAAGCCTATTTGCACCTTTGTAAGTTGGAAAAATTTGTTCCATCTATTTCTGCCAAGGAAGAGGGAAGAGAGGACACGAGAGTTTTGCAGGAAACATGCTTTTGATACTCTTCTAGTTTATCACTTAAAATGACAGGAACCTGTACAGGACTGTTCCTGATGTGCAAATCTCTTATGGTGGTAATACAGACCAAGAAAAATATCTTGGTTTGGGTTTGTACCTTCATTCCCTAAAGAAAAGCCCCTTCATTCCACAACATGACACCTGCTGGTTTCTGAATTCCTTGGATCTGCACCAGTAAAATAACACTTTGCCTTGGAGCCAGATTGCCCATATCCATACTTGAACCTTTGCAAATTCAGCTGCAGTCCGTACCAGTAAAATTGCTTAGCAGTAAAAGGACCCACACTATACTTCTGTCTTGCTACTCCAAACACTCTGCAATAGCCTTTATCCTACTGACAACACAGGGATAGGAGGCATCATATGTAATGAAGACACACTTGCCAAGAATAGTGAAATATTAGAGAGGCAGAAAAAATAAGTCTCCTAATTTTTAGCCCCGTCGTCTCACAGTGCCAAATATCATTCTGCCATATGACGCTGTTCTCTACCATAATGCACAAAAGAAGTGATGTTCTACAGCGGCTTGTTTACAGCCTTGAAACTTTAAGTATCTGCAAGGTTAAAGGCCCTATTCCTTAAGGCTTGGTTGGAGGCTGAGATAGAGACCTGAAAGCACATACAACATGTTAAAGGTATAATACAAAAAAGACTCTTCTCTCCCCCCGCAATGCCTTTTAACATAAAAAGAGCAAGAATTTCTAGCAGAAAAGAGTCATCCAGAAACTTCCTCATTTTGCTTTGCTGTTCAAGCTAATTCTAGTACCCATGAGAATGAAGCAATGCAAATGAGAAGTGGTTCAGCTTCATGGAGGTATAATACTTGATACACTGCATTTCTCTTATAACTTGACACCTTGCATTAGGTGACTGAGGACTACACAAATAACAGGAAGTTTCCTGCTAAAGCAGGAAACTATTTTTAATTTATTTTTTTCTCAGAAGCGCTGCAGAGAGATATGGTAGTTACAAAGCAGTGATGCTCTGCTCTGTTGTTCATCTGACTCTGCACAACAGCTGCAGGGGTTTCCTGCTTTGGAAATCAGAGCACCCCAGAACCATCTAAAAATACACATTGTTAACTGCAGAAGGTAGACAAAACCAGTACTAAAACTAAGGCAACGCTAGAGATGTTCAGGCAAATGCCAGCTCTGGAGCCTTCTGAAACTACATTTAGGTGTATCCTTAAATGACAGTGTAATGCTAAGCTCAGACAGGTACCACTGGGGACGTGCTTTCCTTCCCAGCACAATTCTATATTGTTCAGACACAGGAGCATGGAAAGTTTAAGAACTGGAAAGCTATGGACTTTTCCTTATGCAGCAACATCAACTTTCTTTCTTTCATGAGTGAGTAGGTGCTTGTTTGTCAGCCTTAAAGGGGACATTTTACAAAACAACCCACAAAGGATAGCATTAAAATTGCTGGGCAGAGACTTTACCCAAGTTGAAGAGGAAACAAAATTCACTATTCTTAATTTCCAGTTCTTGTTCAGCTTTTTTCAGCATCTTGTTTTCAGTGTAAAGAATACAGAAAACCAAAGAACCTGGCTATGATCCTTTCATGGGATAAAATTCCTCAAATTTTAAACATAAAGAGGATGTGCCTTGTCAGCAGAGCCCTATATTTCCCTCTGTTAGGGTAATCCTGCTACATTTTGAGGGAGTGTCACCATCTGAATCCATTAAATCTTTCTTGGGATTTAAATACCAACATTTGCACTGGAGGCAGCCAAGTTGCAGGATACCTGAAGGGATGAAATTTCAGCATTTTGGAATTTGTTTATGTGCACATTGGAGGGGGAAAAAAGCCTGAGAAATTTCCCATTGAGCAGGGAAACTGAAAAAAAAAAATAATTCTAGAAATACCAGCACATGTAACTTCCAGAGTGAAAGGTGCTCTCCAGGGACCACGGCAGCAGCTTTCAGAAAGTGGCTGCTCATTAGGGTAAGGAGTAGTGAACTCAACAGGAATCATGCCAGCACCTGCCACGGCTTTGACACTCCGGGCAGACTCGGGGAGCCCAGAAAGCCAGCTGGACTGGGAGCCTGGAAACCCTGGGACCCTCGGCCCAGGTCAGTCAGAATTAGCAGTGAGCCTCTGCAGCCACCTCCGTGGCAGGTCGCCTGGCAGGCAGGCAGATTTTGGCTTGAGCTGAGGTTGCAAGCTGACTGCTATAGAGATGGAGGCCAAAATAAAGCTAAAGCCAGAGCTTCCAAGGCTTCTTTGCTCTTGGCTCAAGTAGGATCCTATCCCTCCTCCTCCCCGCCAGCCCTTGGCCCCAGGACTGCTTAAGCAGTGGGCATGGTAAATGTGTCTAAAATGCCAGAATAGGCAGTCGCTGTCATGCCATCAATCCTATGGTTTTAACTCTACAAAATAGGATAAAAACTCTTCCTGCCATCTTAATTACCTTACTGAGGACAAGACTGGGATTTTCTTTCTCGTAACTGGGTCATAGTGCTTTAACAAGTGTCTATACGTCATGTGTCAGCTGGAAAGGAACTAGTAGAACAACAACAGTGTAAGAGCTTGCCTGAACCAGAAACCTCAGAGGGTCATTCTGCCTTTGACTTTACTACGCTGTATTTTTTTCAATGTCAGTGTTCAAAGGACTCAGTTAAAGCAGGTCTGCACTTTGACCTGGGAACTGAGTACAAACTGAGCGTGACTGTACTCCTGAATCTAAACTGAGAAGTAAGTTGGCACACAAGACGTCTAGTTTTTTAAGATGATACAGTTGTATCCTTACAGTGAAACAATGAAAGCTGTATATCAAAACCATTATGACACATCACACAGAAATACAGTGATTCAATTTAAGACCCGATTGGCACAAACAGAAAACAGATGCTAAAATTGTGTTCTTGTGGATCTCGATTGAAGGCTAAGCCAATACTCTTCTCTCTGAAAGTAGCCAGTATCAGTTTTTCTGAAGGTATAATACTCTGCTTGTAATTTCATACTTCAGTAAATAGGAGAAATTTTGTCTTCACTGAGCTAGTGATCAGCCTGTGAGGCAGGACTAATGCTTCTAGAGTTTCTCCCCAGCTGGTACTGTAGCAGTGGAGGCAGCTGCAAAGACATTACAGAATGTAACATCCATCAGTTTATTGACTGATCTTTATTCCTCCAGTACAGTATATGAACAGATATGCAAAAAAACATTGCCCTAACAAACAGAACAAATAATTAGTAGGCAACAGGAAGAGCTGAAGTTCACATGCAGCCCAAGTTCCTTTTTTTTTCCCCTTTCCATTAGATACATTTTTTCTTAACATGGACCAAGCTCATTATTCACATGCAGCGTGAGCCCCCACTGTAGCCTCTCTTCCCCTTTCCCCATACTCCTATAAAGCACAAAGTGGTGGGAAAACACTGTGGATGCTTCTTATTGATTACTGTACATTTTTGTGATAAAATGGCTTGCAGGACTATCAGAATGAACTCCAGCTGACTGCTTTCAGTCCAGAAATATTCCATATAGCCAGGAACTAACCCTTGAAGCATTTCCTTCTTTCCTTGGGCTCTGCAGTGAGGAACACTGGCTAGTTATCTGTACATCTTGAGTGTTTCTCTGTATTTCTTTAAAGCAAGACAAAGAGGCATTCAATAGGAATTTGCCTGTATTATACAGCTTCTACTTCTGTTTTTGCCATTACCACGTATCAGCTCTGTTCTTGTTCCCAAGCCAAGTTCTTTTCATATTTTCCAGATCATTCAAGTGCCTGCACCCAGTGCCCCAACAAGGTTTAATGAACAAGTCAGTGTTACTTTTTAAGCAAGCAATTATTTTTTAATTCATCTTTTCAGATCTGTAAGGGAAACAGCGCATTAAAGAAACTCATGGAAATGAGTTCTTGCTGCCACTACCGTGAGCTGGCTCTGAGCCAGAGCCTGTCTAACACTTGCAAGAACCATGAGCATGAAATGAAGGCAGATGATGGCTTTTCTGTAAAATGATTAACAGTGATGATCCACTTTCACTCTTCTCATGGGCAGTTCTTGCAGAAGAGCTAAACTCAGGAATATTCCTGGTCAGCCTGCAACAGGCAACCAGGATATCCTTAGCCATAATTAGCTCATCCAGCCTTTTCCCCTCTACCAAACATGTAAGAAGTTCATAGATGGGGTTATGTTTGGGAGTCTGGCACCAATTATTGTTGCCATCTGAAGTAGCTCAGATCAGGATTAGGTGTCTTGGATGAAGATTTGGGCACCAAAGTCCATATATTTCAAGGTTGTTTTCTTTTCCATTTCTGCTGGTCTGGAATACCTCCAGATGTGAAGTTTCTGCACACTGACATCCTACCATTGACAGCCGTTAGGAGAAAACATCTCTGTCCCTCTCACAAGAAAAACACAGCAGAAGCTGGTTGTGTCCACTAAGTTCTGACTGAATAGCGTAACAATTTTGTTTCCTTTCCAGATATAGTTTTTGTCATCTCTCTGACATCTCAGCCTACAAGAATTACTTTGTTATTCCTGTATCATTGACAATTTCTTATGTCTTGCATTGGTATACTGGAGCATGTAACCTAGCAGCCACAACCTCTGACATGACCATATCCGTAGTGGCCACGGAGGATGGGGAACTAGTGCATGCTGTAACCTGTACCTGTAAGCAACTTCAGCATCCAATAGGCGTTCTTTGGTCTTCCCTTATCTAGGGATGACACAGTAAAACCAGGATCCTAACTTTAGTCTCCTCAGTGTAGCTTTTGTCACTTTTCTATATGCTTACAATGATAGAAAATAATCATTGTATTTTGGTTTTACATCTGGAATCTGACGGTGGACATGAAGTGAATTTATCAGTGCAACTGCTATCCTTGTGCTCATGATGACTAGTATGTCAAAAGAAATGCTGATGCTAATAACACCGCATCTTCTCACACAGAATTTATGTGAGAGCTCTTTATCATTGTGTTTGCTTGCACTTGAACTTCTTTCTGGAGGATGATAGTATGAATGTCATATCTCTTCAGGCAGTGTTAATAGTAAGGCTGCTATTGGAAAATGAGTCAGCACTTTCAAAAACTGCAGCCTTGAGTTGCCAGATGCTTAACCTTCTGAGAACTGTTTTGTATTGATAGCCAAGGGCTCCTGGAGGTTGGGCTGGACCAGCTGGGATGGTAGTACTTGAGATGCTGATCTAGTTTGCAACTTTTATTTCACCCTAATAAAGTTTCCAGTACTGCCTGTACTGTGAATGGGCACAGATGAGCTGATGAAACACAGATTTACATGCATCTGAGAGAATTCGAGTTAGAATATAATTATACTTGCTTTGGTATCTATTCCTTCTAATATTTTGTTTTCAGAAAAGCTGTGAGCTCTGCTGGCTCAGCTGGTGACGGAAACATTCTCTCTGCTACAGGCAATCCTTAAATGCAGGCAGCTGTAGTCCCTGTCCTCCATCGCAGAGTGTGGCCTGAAGATGAGAAACGTACCTAAATTCTAAACTTTTATCTTCTTCTTTTGGCATTGATTTCTATTTGCATCACAAGTCCCTGACTTCATTATCATTAAAAGGCCTTTATCACACAGAACTGTGATCACAGCTTCAAGCAGCATTGCATATTTTGAACTTGCATAAAGCACAATATCTTACCAGACCTTCCACTTGCTGTCTGGAAGAATCTCTTGACATTGCCTCCTTTAGTTTTAAGGACAGAAGCCATTGCAAGTATTCCTCTGGACTGACTGTAACACAGTAAAAAGAACAGTGCAGCAACTTTCTAGGAAGGGGCTTTTTTTAAAATGAAAACAAAGCCTATTGACTGGAAATGATCTAAATGTGATTCTAGCCACTGCCAGGTCTCTTGGCAGCAGGAGTTGCCAGCTTTCCTTTCCTGTTTTTTTTTCCCCTGATAACATATGTAAACAATCAGTAGTACACATCAGAAGACTTACGCAGGACCTGTGCCTAACGTGCACACATAATACGGGATGGCGAAATCTCCTCCATCAGAGGTAGGACTCATTCTATCATAGGGCAAATTTGCATTTGCAGGATGGTAAAACAGCATGATGGTAATGGAACTATTTGCAATTCGGGGAAACAGATGCTGAACACAGGGTCAGATGACTGCAAGCCTCTGCCCAAGGCACAGCATGACATGAAGATTGCATAGTCCTGGCTTCCCACACTCACCCCACAGTTCATTCCCATTTGCCCCTCTTAGGCTGACGGAAGCAAAGAGGTCATTACTGCAAAAGCCAAAGTTTTGGAGGGTTTAATAAGGTCTTCACATTTTCCTCCTCCTGGCACATGAAGCCATTTGATAAAGTTGTGAGAGAGCCCTGAAGCTACTAAGTGCTACTGAACTTCATGATGAAGATCAGCATTGCTCAAAGCTATTGTTTCAGGCATCAGTATGGACATCAATATTTCTTCAGAGGGGCTTAGTTTTATATGAAAACTTAAACTGTGATGCAATCAAATGAATTTCAAGGGGTCTTGGCTCTAAACTATCAAAAGAAATTATACATATACTGCCATGTAGGTCTTTCCCACCTTCTCATCTTAAATCCTCCACCAGTTCTACACACTTCACTTGGCTGAAGTCTTTTAAACATCTTTGTGATTGCCAGACTAGCCATTTGGAGCAGGGAAGGAACATAGACTTAATAGAATCATAGACATAAAAAGAAAGAAGAGGCTGTAGAAATTACTGGTGAAAACCAGAAAAGAACAGAAAGTTGTAAAAATACAGGCAAAAAAACACCTCAAATCCTCTCCTTCTGAAATGAAATCTCAGGAGTCAGGGAACAATGAAACTTGAGTTGGGTAATTAAGCCTTCTGACCTGCAAGCTGTGATCTGGGAGGCTCCAGGGTAGTGCCAGGTTTGATTACTGAAAGACTTCGCTGGCATCAGGGAATGTGCACAAAAATATGTTGCATTGCCTTATTTGTTTCCTCCACCAACGTAAACAACACAGACTTATGTCTGTAAGAATGTCCTTAAAGACACTGACTCGTGAATATCCTTGGTATTAAAGGAATTGTAAATGACACTCTCAAATGAACCCCTGGCTCAAACAGATGACCCTTCATTATTTTGAGCAGTATTTAGCAGAAGTGAACAATACCATTTTGACACAGTAGGAAGTTCATCAGTATCCAGAAAAGTCTCACTCACTCAATTTATTAAGCAGAAAAATATATTGCATTATTACATGTCGTGCTATAATATTTGACACTGTGATATGAAACAGAGAGAGCAAGGTGATAGGCAAGTTGTAAGTCATGGACAAAATGTACTGTACCACACATAAGCAATGTGTAAGTCAACCACCACTTCATCCTTCCAGCACCTCGGTATTGCAGACTGGAAAATAGAGGTATAAAGAAGAGGCTTGAGCAACCAAAAGGACATGCCATATGCGTTCTTCTCTCTATGGAGCTTTGACAGTATTTCACCCACTAGCTGCAGGGGACACCTACTTTGTACCTGACTGTAGGCAGCAGTAGATGTCATGTCCACAAGGCCATGCTGCTCCCTATTCAAGTCCACTTTTCCTGGTCACTATATCTTTTCATAAATTGTAACGCCAAGCTACCCACATGCACCCCTTCACTCCTATTTTAAAACCTAGCAAGCAGTCAGATTGCTGCTGCTTGTTCTCAATGGCCTGCTACGCTCCATAAGGTAAGCACAAGGAAAAATCTCTAAAAGCTGGGCTGTTTCTATTTCATTTCTTCAGACTGACTCATAGTCTCCAATCCCTTGTCCTTAGGGAAGATACAAGGAAATGATGTAATTCTTTTTTTTTTTGGTTGGGTTTTTTTTTTTTTTACATGCTTTGGACTTTTTCTTTTGGCTTCATCTGCACTGGGCCTGTATGGACTGTGCTAAAGTAAAAGCCTGCGTTGCCTGTCTCTGTGTACTGACTTCTAATAGGGATGAAATGGTTGAAGATAAGAAGTATTGATCTCCATGACTTACCAGGTGACCCATTAACAATGACTTAGGAGTTCTGCAAGCTTTCCTTAGAGATCAAATTTAAAAGGCTGGCCAAATTTGATTTTAAAAGCCTGATAAAATTTAAAACCCCATCTGTTTGAGAGATGCAGTTGTTGTAACTCCTGCAGCTCTGAACTTGTCATAAACCTGGGGTGGAAGAGAAGATACTTTACATTTTTGTGTTAAATTGAGAGAAGAAAATCAGAACCTCCTAGGAGATGGTAAAAATCTGGATGCCAGTTTTACAATGAGCTCCTGGTGTTTTATCAGACTGAACTGAGACCTTATCTCTGAGCACCCCTATGGACCACCTCCAGTCCAGATTAAAAACTAAATTTGAAGCTGTCTCTAGTGCCTGACTAAGAGGCAACTTTTGGTTTTGCAAAAATCAGGTGGAAAACTTTAGAAAATTATTTTCTGACCAGGAAACAAATACACTTGTGTTGTTCTAGGACCAGAACTAGAAAGGGAGGTAAGGTGTGCTGAGACAGAGGATGCCCAGAAGGTGGCAAATGTAGGTTTGAGTCCTCTCAGACTCGGAAAGAAGCTGAGCATGGCTGTGTCTGGCAGTTTCCTAAACTAGATTGACATTTCAAGGCATACTTGCAAAAGGCATTCTAGAAGCAGGTTTTAATTAGTGTGTGATGTGCCTGGAGTTTGGAGCCACAGCTGACTGACAACATCTTAGCTCCCTGGGGAGCAGCATCTCCCAGCTCTCTGGGCAAACTTAGCCTCTCATCTGGGGATAGGAAAATTACAGTCTGGGACACTATCCTCAAATATCATTGGCAGGAATCTGAACCAAGTTGGATACTGCACAGAAGCGGATGGCAGCCTTTTACAAACAGAAATCTTTCCTGCTCCTGCCGTTCATACCAAATTCAGCCCTGGTGCTGTTGCACTGAAGCGGGTGTATCCATCAGGTCTTGATAGCAGCAAGCTGCAAGTTGACAGACACAGCTCTGAATACATGCAAATGCACAACAGCAGGTGCCAAAGGAGCCTCCAGGTCAGAATAAGGAGGCTCCCAGTGAGCTCAGGCACATCCATGGCAGCAGAACCTGTCTGCCTGAATTTCCTGCAGTGCCTATGGTTTTAGGCACCACCATTCCCTTTGACAGATAACAAAGCAACCTGGAAGGCAGACTGTAGGTATGATCCACAAGTGTAAACATGGGTGCCCTCTATTAAGCTTAAGCAGAAGCTGAAGTTCTGCCAGCACATACTATGAACTTCAGGACATAACTGCTGTTTTAAGTGACCAAATCCCTTCATGGATCAGACCCCAGTGGAAGAAATTCAATGGTATTAGAGCAAAGCCAATAGAGTACACTACTGTACGAATTCTCCTTTTTAGCAGTGAATTGCTTTTTCACTATCCACTTTACATTCCTTTCTATTGGCTTTCTAGAAACATACATTCACTCAAAACATGCCTGATCATTTGTTGAGAAGAAATGCAAAAATCATATATACAGGAATTAACTGAAATTAGATTTTGTACTTGTACCAGCAGCTGCACTAGAAACTTGCCTGAGCTCGGGCAACCCAGCTGATGAACTGAAATTACACAAATGAATGTGACTAATCAAAATTAAAACATTCGGTACAGAAAGTTAGCCAGCAGGAGTAAATGAAATTTAGAGCAGCGATTTAAGATCAAAGATTCATTCAAATAAATTAGGAATCAGAAAGGTAAATTGTTAAGTGTTGAGCTCTTTCTTCTTCTCTTTGAAGCATTAATATTCCTTTGCTTAGCTGGCAAACTTTGAATAGTAATGACTTGACAAAAGGTGAAAATCATTGACAAAGTCAGAATTAGCATTCAGGACTTCTGACTTTCGATCTCATGATCAATACTTCATGTATTGCATTTCCAGTGTTGCCTGTAATCACCTCTGGTAGAAGGGAGTAAGAACAAATGGAAGGTGAGTACTTTTTTCAGACTTTAGATGTGATTCTTTCCAGGTTTTGGCAGAGATGCTTTTGGTTAACTTTTTCCTTGAGAAACGTAGAAGCAGAAGACAGGTTGCTTTTCATGGAGCTATAGAATGTATCAACTTGCTTTTCAAGAATAACTATCAAAATAAGTGAGCTGGAAAGAAAAAGTTCTCTTTTGTTCAGATGCTGAAATATATTTATGTACTGTACTCATTCCTTAAAACAGAAGTGAAAAGAGAAGTCTGTGATATGAGCTGAGATATGAAAGAGAAAACTTGATTCAAGCAGCAAAACCAAACTTTGCATGTGGGTGAAGTTTTAACTATCAGCTGCTTAAAGATCGAAATACCATCATTTTGAGTTACTGCATCTTTGTCCTTTTTCCTGCAGACTGCCCAAAGTTTGTCAGCTAGGGGAAGTGATCAATACTGAGGGTTTTCCAACTCAGAAGACAGAAATTACTTACTTACTTTAATATTCAATATTTAAATGAAAGAATTTTCAAGCACTTCCCTTTAATTGAAGCCGACATGATTCCAAACTTCTGTTCTTCCCTTTACCCTTTATGCATTCTCATGAAATCCCATGTGGAGCAGGAGTCTTCAACCGCAGTCAATTAGACTGTTTTCCTGATTTGGCAAACCCATCACTTTCTCTGTTTTGGAAAATTGAAGAAAAACTTCCTCAGTTTACATCAAAGTTATTTCATCATGCAGCTTAGAAACCAGTTTTTTATATTATTTATGTGAGGACCACAGTTATTATCACTTGATAAAATAAAACCCGCTAGTCTAAGTTGCATGTAAAGTACATATGTAAAGATTTCTCTGCTTACATAATGATTCAGCATAGCTGGTTTTGGTCTTTGCATCATTAAACACAGAGAACTTACCACAGGTTGCTGGCCAGAAAAGTATGCAAGCGGATATATGACTATTAGCATGCAAAATTGCTGGCTTTACATACAGCAGGAAAACATGCAGTGTCTTCCCAAAGCCACAAAAACATAGATGGTTGCCTATATATTAGCATTTTGGTTCAGAGCAGTAATGCAGTTTTGAAACAAATCCCATCTCCTGACCATGCCCATTTCTACACATTTGTTCAGTTCACAGAGCAGTTTTGGTGCACAGAAGCACTGAATTCCCTTTGCGGGAAACTAACCCAGGAGCTCTGCCCAGGGCCCATGAAATGCACTCCAGACTCCAATGGGGACATAAGAGTCTAAACCAAGCAGTGGGCCTTTGGGAAGCTTTAAACCACTTGCATGGTGAGAAGAGCCAGTCTAAGGGGTGAAGTTAAAGGTGGCCTGAAGTTCAAATCCTTGAAGGGCTTATAACAAACGTGCTGCCTCTCAGCACTAACTACTTCAACATGGTGATCTATTTCTGTCATGATGAATTACTCATTGATGTAGACATAGTCAGTCCATGAGATATACCCCCAAAACCCCAATGAAACAAAGAAGAATAAAATAGATTTTTACGCAATATTTTGAGAAGCATCTCTACATGTTTGTTTATTGTGCTGGTAGTTCCTCTAGAGCTCTTGTTATCACATTCTCCTGTGACTTAAAAGTACAGATAAAATTTTACAGAGGGACTAAGATACCTTTGCTTTAAACTAAGTTATAGTTCAGATGGAAAAATCCTGATAGGGCAGATTTGAAAATACGGTATCAATTTTGGTCTGCTATCCATGAACCGGACAGATGAAATAATAAACACTGTCTCATTCTTAAACTACTGTACAAAGGGGATTTCTGGTGAGACAGACGTGATTGTGGTTTCATTTTACAACTGCTAAAGCATCTGTAGGTTCTTCCAAAATTATAACACACATTCACTCACTGGTAAAAATATCACAAGAATATTAGTTCCATTCTACACTACCTGCTATTCCTACAGAGAAAGACAATTTGATCACTGTTCAAAAAATTGGAGACTGTGTAGATGCCATGGATCATGCTCAAATTAAGTTTGTTGTGGAGAAAAAGTTGGGGGTTTTTTTGACCTAAGCAGTAACTACAGGAGTAATTTCTCAAGACGGAAATAAACTGCCAACCTAACAAAGCACATGGAAGCATTTTATTTTAAACCTGAATGATAACTGAGATTTCTTTAAGAAGACTTTATTAACTTCAAAACTCCTGTCATCAGGACAGGAGCCTTCCTTTGGTTAGAAAGAAAGTTTAAGATGATGACAGCAGGGTGCTCAAAGGCAAATGCAGGTAAATTGAGCTTACTCACTTCCAACTTAGGCAATACAGCATTTACTCCCTTCTCGGCTCCTGGTGGATATTGCCTCTTGAAATGAACAACAGCATTTCTACTTTTCTATCTCAATTTTTATAGTGCACATCTCTGACCTTTCAGAAAGTACCAAGAATTCCCAGAAAATCTGTAAATGTTAATGCTCTCTCCCAAGGAATATTCTCTTCTGCATGTCTACTTTACTGAACTATTCCCCCAAAAAGCTGCTATCTGGGGTGATACTGTTGGTACTGAAGACTCTGTGTTCACCCTGTGTACGTTTTAGTATATTGTAATTTGGAGTAGCTTGAGCTGGACCTCTGGACTGAAAGGCCATGCACCATGTGAGGACATTTGTGGAGCTCCTTCCAGTTTAGTTGCTTTGTAACAAAATTCAGCTCTTGCATCCCCAGACCACCCTTCACCATGCTAGCACCACAAGTTGGGTATCGAAAGGTACCACAGTACCCTGAACTCTTGGATGCCCCTCTCAGAACTCCCACCACACGGCCAGGTGGAAAAAGACAAAAAACCTAGCCATGCTGCTTTGATCTGAGCCATCGGTGAATCTCTGGTTTCCACTCTCCTGTGCATTCTCATAGCTGATCCAATGAAGTATAAGGGAAAGAAGAAAATGAGCCAGATCATGGCTTGCTTTCAATCCGCATTTGTATTCTTCCTGTTGTTCTGAGCAACAGTAAGACATATCGTCCTCCTGGCTCCTTCTGCTTCTCCCTGAAACAGAGGATAAGGATGTGAACTGTCCTGTTCGCAGCATCTCATGATCCCTGGTGTGCGACCTGGCATCTTCCAGTCACCCTGTACTTCATAAGTGTTAGTGAAAGTGAAGGCTAAAGTAAACATGTCTGTATCTCAGAGAGGTGGTGAGAGCAAATATTAGTAAACTCTTACTTTGTTTTCTCGAGTCTTGCTGTCACAACTATATTCTTTGAAAAAGTGGTGCAGAGGTGTCAAATATGACAATGATGATTTATTTTTATCACTCCTTGTGCAGTGATTAGCATATTTTTCTTTTGATTTTTGTCCTCCTGTTGTCGGCTTGGTCCCTCATTCCCATTTAATTCTCCCCCTTCCCTCTTTTCTCCCCCCTCCTTGTTTTGTCTCCCTCAGGTTCTTTCATTGTCACATTGTGCTCCTTCAAATGCTGCACACATTTTGTCAATGGAGCCTCTGTAGTGGCTAGAAACTGAGAAGACCCTGTATTGCTGCTTGCCAGGCAGCAGGGGAGCAGGGTTTTCTCAGTTTCCAGCTGCTTTTGAAGCAGCACTGATTGGTTTCTCTCGCTGCTGCAGAAAAGGCTGGCACACGGGAGCAACAAATTCAGCATGTCCTTCTGGCCTGTTTTCAATAGACCCGCAAGTGCCAGAACAGAGATGGGGAGCAATTTGATGCTGTCTGCTCAGCCGTCCTTCTCTCTACTGAAGCAACAGTCTCTCCCCTTGCCTTTCTACTCCTTTTTCCTTCACTTTTGTGATTTCTAACTCCGACGCGTCTCCTTCTAGTCCACTACTCCAGCTTAGGTAGAGATTAAGAAAGAGGACCTTAAAGACACCATTTTTCTCTTGTGCTACTTTTGCAGCAGTATTTAAGCTGAGCAAGCACAGTTCTGTCGCTCAGTGATGTGCTGCTCAGCCATTAACACAGTGCAATGGCTTAAAAGGTGCAAGCAGAACAGTGTCTACTGCTTTTGTATGTCCAACATAAAAGGGCAAAACAAAAGTTTACTAAGTTTATTAAATCAAGACAACACTCAGTAATCCTCTCAGAAGATTTCTGTAACAATGAAAAGTAACACCATAAACAATGGGAAAAAAAATATTCAGATATTAGAAGTTCTGAATATCTTTTTCTCCCTCCTGAAGTTTTAAGCATCTTCAATATGCTTGGGGAACCTCCTGTATTATATGCTTAGGAAACACCACTACAAAGACTTATTCAATCAGGCAAATTCAAGGACCAAAACCACAATGCTGTAAGCGGGCAGAGAAAGCAGTAAAAAGGGACGGAGGACAAAAGCAACAGAAGTCCACAATAACTATATATGTGCCCTAGGCCAGCTGCAAATCACTAAAATATTGCTTTCATAAAGCTACATAATTGTATTTTATGAATCCATTATTTCCAAATGGTCATTTATCTGGCATTAGAAACTGGCAGATGTTACTGCAGAAGCAATTCAGAGAAAAGATTTGGAAGAAGATAGGTTAGTACATCTGTAAATGAATTCAAGCTAGATACATTAAGAAACTGCATATAAGTGGTTTGGGGGTAAAAATCAGGCCAAGGCTCCTCAACCAGGCAGTAAATCTGAAGTTACAGCAGCTAATCCCAGATCAAAAATGTCACCACCTCTTTATGCAATGTGCTCAACTGGTACAGCTTAAGGTAATAGCTTAAATTTGTTCAAAAAGGTAAAACCTTGCCTCTGTGCAGTTTGGGGTTGATCAAATATGACTTTTTCTCCCATGGTTGTCATTGAGGCAGCATAAAGAATAAAGCTGGCATAAACAGCCAATATGTGTACATATTACGTGCTCTGGCTGATGCTACATATGTTTCATTGCGCCTGATGTGGACTGAATTTGTATTACCCAGAAATCTGGTAACTCGCAGAACTGGTCTTTGTAAAAACACATCTACAGCCTCAGAGACTAAGGGTGATGCTGATGAAGTAAAGAGGCATTATAAAAAGTAAAACTGTTTTTTTGGCCTAGGTTTTCCCGACAGCTCATCTCCCACCTAAGTACCTAAACAAAAAGTTTCCAGTGCAGCCTCTGGATGCTGTGTGGTTTCAACTGTAGACTCCTAAGCTGTATGCCTAATTGGTCCAGACACTATAAAAATTCATTTCAACTAGGCAATTTGTTTACACAATGACAGATTTACAAAACAGAAGAATACAGTTTATCCAGAGCACCATTCCTTTTAAGTATGCCAGAATATGGTTGATGAGGAGGGAGCATTCCATCAACAAGAGCATACTTTATGAGGAACATGCCATGGAATGACAGCTGAACAACATAGTTGTTCCATTGCTCGTGCAGTAGAAGCTTTATTTTTATCAGGAAAAGCAATTTTATTATGCAGAACATATCTATTCTTGTGTTTTACTTCTGTGAGTGAACACAGGACTTGTAAAATATGTCCTGAATACAGAAGTCCTTTATTTATCTGCAGAACACATGAAACGAGTCCTGAATTTCCCCAGCATTATTTGAAGAGTATGTCTAAGCTGTGTCCAGAAAGATGACCGAGAAACCCAGTCTGTTCCCCATGCCAATCTAGTCCCTGGCTGCCAGAATAAAGCCTCACACACAGGTGGAAGCACCAAAAGGGATGATATCCACAGTGTAGCACGTGTCTATTGTGGACACAGGACCACACACCACTTCTCTTGGAATAATTATGGGAATGACTTTCAGTCCCTACATGTTTGGGGGCAGATTTACATCAATTACCTATGGGTTAAAGGATCTTTATCCTTTCATTTTACTACTGGTGTCCTGACAGAGCCACTCTGCCAGCTTCACATTATCTGCCTTCCCCCCTTCTAGAGACATCAAGTGATTTACACTTCACATCCATTTTAATATGTATCTGAACTACACACTTACTACTCTTCTGCAACTTTTTGCTTCAAACTCTGTTCCACAATATTCGACTATTTAAAAAAAACAAAAACCTTTTAGTTCTGATCTGTCATCGAAAAGCTGCCTAATTGCAGTACAAATCTGTGTAGATCAGGTCTGTGCTGAATGCTCAGGGCTAGTGCCCTCCAAGTACAAATACGTAACTGAGCTGGTGACGTTTTCCAAGGGAACATGCAAAGGCTGCTCTACATGCTCCCGCGGGCTCCAGAACCAGCTCTGCGGCTCCGGCAGCTGGGGTGTCCTGGTGCCAGCAAGGCCAGGGAGGTGGAGTCGGGAAGGCATGTGGGTGCAGCTACCTGGAGGTCTCTTCTTCCATATTATGTTTTAGGCACAGCATCCGAGAAAGCTGTCAAATGTTACATGGAGTGAAGAGGCTTTACGCAAAAATGCCCAGAGTGGAACTTAGTAAAAAGCAACTGAGGATAGGACCTAACAAGACTGGCTTTGCTTGTGCCAAAACCACTAATTATCAGATGAAATGTCAAAGATTATGTAGGTGGAGATTATGTATGCAGAAGTGCTGTGACAGACACTACAGCTATGTGAGGCAGGGAGTACTGCAGTCCTTAATGTGTTTTTGCTAGTACAGCATGACTTCTAGTTATTTGGCAGTGAGCCTCCCGTAGAAAATGCTCTGGGTCCAGCTCCACCTGCCCTTTTCATAGCTTTCCAGGGCTGCTGCCCATTTCTCTCACCCCATGCTGGCACTGCTGCCTGTTTTAACAGTGCTGATGCTGAGACAAAACTAAGAAACTCAGTTGAATACTGCTGAGTTTGTTCCGAGCAATGCAGATGTCTGCACCGAGCTCCATCGCTCCCCTCGTTCCATCTTGATGCAGCACTGAAACACTGAACTTAGCCCTGCAGCAAGCTAACCCAGATCAAAAAGAAAACTTCTGCTTTACCTCTATATGTCTTAATGTACAGCAAGGAGAGCCACCTCCAGTTCTAGGCACCAAAGGTGTCATGTCTTCGTGTGCATGTTCAAACAAGGGTGCAGGAGAGCACTAAGTGAAAGGTTTGCAGTACCCTGCAGTAATGCCTGACATGTCACACTGGTGGTGTTGAAGTGGCCGTTTTTAGCAGAAGAAACAAATTACACACTAGTTGGTGTTTGGGATGAAGAGATGCTAACACTGCTCATTTGGTTTCAACATCACAGTGACACAGTTGTACTCGTCCTGTTTCCAGGAACTGTTCTGTTTACGTCAGTCAGGGCTCTCTGCACCTCACTCCAGCACATGGCATAAGCCTGGTAAAAAGAGGTAACGCTCAGACAAGCTGGGATAAGTGGCAGAGATCATCTTGCTGCTGTTACAGAACAGTATATCCAAGTGTTTAACATTAATAGTCTGAGCTTTTCCCATTTAACTATCTTCTACAAAGGACTCTGCAAATAGGAGAAGAGGAAACACAGAGACCCAGGCACCCTTTTAGTGATGCTACATCAATTATAAATACAATGATCACTAAGTTTGGGCTTATTGGTGACAGTTTTTCTTCACTTCAATTTGTGTTATGGCCTGAAATCACAAAGCTGTGATCCCCGAGAACCTCCTTTGTAATGCATATCAACTTTCGTTGTGCCCCTTTGTTCCCAATGTGATGGAGCATTGTGGTGCCTGTGTCCAGGGAGCAGGTTCGCTTTATTGTTCTTGTAAATATGTACTGCTGGGCGCAGCTCGGTGGAAGGCATTGAGTTTGTGCATGACTGACGCCGACCCGGACAACTGCTCTGACCCCCAGCAGATGGTGGTGCAGGGACTGCAATGATCTGGAAGTAATAGCATGTGCCATTTCTTTTTGTCTGGAACAGACAGCCAGACCCTGCGTTTCCCTCCCCTGAGCAGCAACAGCTGTATATACAGTACAAGCTGGCGGAACCCTAACTGTCACTCCAGTCTTCCTCCTCTGCCATTAATCAGAAAACCTTGGGTGCTGAGACTTCATCGAGATTAAACACTATATGAACACCACATGGCTCTTTCCAATGTTAATAAAATTGTGTGCGTTGGGGCACAGATCAGTTGCTTTCCTAGAGAAAAATAAGTAATAGTTAAAAATACTCCACCCCCAATGTTAGACTCAATAATGGTGGATTCGCTGTTTTTTGACCTCTACTCAGAAAAAGCCAAGGTATAGGAGTCAGTATTAACTAAGAATTTTAATGTTTAGACTGCAAATAGACTCTACTGTAACTTTAATTTTCTTTGTCATTTGTATTTTTTTTTGTCAGGGACAAAAACAAGCGTTTCTTTGAAAGGAAGGTATAAAATGGGTGAAAGTCCACAAGTGATGGGTTTTTTCCAAGGCCACGGGAGATTTATTGCTTCAGAATTGTAGCAGAGCAGTTGGTATTTGATTTTGTAAGTGAGAGGCCAGATTCTTTATAAGTCATTATATATGGGGCATCTCATCAGAGGTCAAAAATGACAAATTATTTTGTGTTGGAGTTAATAATCATCCACTGTATGTATGTCCTGAGTTACCAACTGACATTAAATTGTCCTGACGGTCCAGAAGGGAACATCCTTGGGATGGATGGAGTAATTGCTCCCTGTCCCTCCTCTTCCAGCCCTTGCTGAGACGGCTATCAAAGAAAGGGGCTGAAAACCAGCTGCGCTCTGAACATTGTATTTCTGGCTGCTATAATGGTTCTGCAAGGCTTTCAGCCAGCAGGTCAAAGAAAGGCAGACTTGCAGTGCTTGAAATGAGGAACAAAGGTAGAGCAGGAGTAATGGCAAGGAAATGCATTTCTTTTTCCACAAAACCTCTTTAGGCTTTTCCCACAAAACCTCTTTAGGCTTTCCCCCCACTCTATACCGGCATAAACACCTCTTGAGGATTTCACACACAAGACCCTCAATCTATAATCCCACATCCAAACTGTTAGACCATTCTCCTGAGAGCGCAGACACCTTTACATTGCTTCATTCAGAGCAATCTCCTTTCTGTGCAGGGGAAACCTGTCCTGGGTTTGCCCCTCTCACACTCCCCACATTAATGAAATATTCCTAGGGGGATCTGAAGTCTCCCAGGTCGCAGCACCTCGACACTGCTACCAGGTTACAGCCAGCCAGTGCTGCTGGGCTGTTGGCTGAGATGTGTATTTCTTACTACCTTTCATTTAGAAATTTCATCCTAGACTTGAGAAATGACCTCATCAAGTTTGCTGAGACCAGCTTCAGTTTGACAAGCTCCCATCTTCTTAAGAGAAAACTACGTTAGAAAATCCCTGTTTGCCTCCAGTGTGAAACCACCTTGGGCTCATCACCCATCAGGTTTGGACCAGGGCAGAAATGATTGAATTTCTCTTTAGATGACTTTCAATGAAAATTAGTGTTCAGTTGGAATTCCTTCCAGACTTTCCTGATGTTGTTTCTAGTCACGCCACCTCAAATAACAAACACTTAAGCAGAAGTAGCTTTACTTTCTTGACTAATCCCATTAGCTTTAATGAGTCGAATCGCATGAGTAAAATTACGCATGTGCTTATCTCTTGGCAAGGTCAGTGCCAGTAATGAGCAGAAAAACAAACTGATAATGAAGCCATGAGTAGTAAGAATGGCCAGACAGATGGATTTCTAGAGAAAAAAAAAAAAAAAAGCTGCCTGGAACATTAAAAATGAAACACCACTTGTGAAGATTAAAGAAGAGAGAGTGAATTCTGAACCAAGACTGACAATAAATAAAATTATACAGAAATTCTTCAATTAATTAGCATCCCTGACATGGCTCCAGTTACCTCCGTAACAGCTATAAGCTCATTACCTTAGTTATGACTTATCTGTTCAACCATTCATTTATACAAAGCTCATCAATATGATATCCAAGCACTAATGAACTTTAGCATTAAAAGGTCACATGTAATCCCCTAAAAGGAAAAAATTCAAAAGATTATTTTATTCACAAGTGTCAGCCACCCTGCATCTGAGCAATGAAATATTCTTAGGCAATTTGTATGGAATTTATTTTCATTAATTTCTGGCTGAAACAGTCTTTCTTTTCTCAGGATGAGGATTACAGAATATGGGCTACAGAACAGCAGAGGTTCAAAATGAGAGTTAGACTAAGTCCACAACAACTAGAATTTGTGCAACTGTTCTTGACAAAAGAAATCATCCAAACAGATACCAACATGGCAGTATTACAAGATAATTATTTTTAGGATTATGTGATATTTGATTATGCCTTTAGACTGGTTTAAAAAATACTGTGTCTCTGTATTTTTTTTATATACTCCTGTGTTTCAGGAGTATACAACTTCCTCGATGTTTTAAATAAAAAAACAGCCTCAAACCAAGTATTATCTTCATAGCCTGAGGCCATGGACAGTCTGTAAGCCACTAAACACACGAAAATAGTTTAACTTTTTCATACAGGACCAGCACGAGGCTTAACCATCACTAAATTCTCCAAATAGTGTTTACGCGGCACCTAGCTTTATACTCGTGAAGCAATTAGTTTCCTAACTCTTCTCTTGCCATAACTAGGAAAATTCCTGGGTGCACATCTTTCTATGCAGAATTACAGGTTAAGATTTCTGTCTATGCTTCCTCCCATTTGGCATAGTGTGTGGTTATGACTGGGACCTAGACTTTCTTAGGACATAGTAAAATTGGCTGGTTTATAATGTCCAATAGATTTTTAAGTGGTGGCTTTATCAAGGGGTTCTGAGCAGTTTGTGGTTTTCTTTTAGAGTAGGCTGCCAAGCTCTTTTTTTGTACCTTGTTATAGTTAGTCTGAAATTCCCTTAAGCACTATATCCAGCAGAAAAATGTGTATAATCAAGAGTGTGGATTTCTCTCATGTTTTGTTGAACCAAATGAGTTTCATTCTCTGAGGGCTTTTCCAAAAACACATTTTACCTGCAGATAAAGGTGAAGCATGTCAGCATACATTTTCTCAAAGAGCCTCATGAATGGGAGAGCAGACTAGCTGAAAAAATCAGTCACTGAATTACAGGCTTGGGTGTGAGATGTCTCTGGCAGTGTAGACGGTAAGCTAATATATGTCATGGAAATAATAGAACTGCAACAGCACCTCCGGTTAAAAAGTTTTTCTGCACAAAGACATGTTTTCACATTGATTCCGAACTGTAGCATTGCAAATTCAATTTGTATTTATATATGAATAAAATAAATAAAACATCTGGAGCCATATCCTAATCTTAAAATCTTCCTTTTGCTCTGTTCATTACTTGTGATAATTCGCGACCTAATCGACTAGTTAAATCTTTCCTGTCCTCTTGATTTCAGTGGGATGCAACTCATTTCCTTTGGCGCACTCTGCTCAAAGTCAGTCCTAGCGGGAGCAGACAAACTGAAAAGGAGCCGTGTTTTCTCTTGTGCATTTTGGATGCAGGGAGATTTTTACAGTTTCTCCTGCTGTACTCCCTGCCAGTAACGACTCTGCAATCTTGGTTTAATCTCAGAACTGGTTTGGTGGGTACACACGCTGAGCATGGCACAAGGTCAGGGCAGCACGGGAGCCACGCTCCCAGCAGCACTGAGGTGTGTCCCGGTGAACCTCCGCTCTGCCAGTGCCCGTGGCTGTGAATGCGGGGCTGGAGGTGCCTGGCGGTGGAGCGCAGGCTCCGCCAGCCTCAGGACATTCTACCCGTCAGCTGGATCACAGGTTCACTGCAGTCTGGTGGCACCTGCAGAGGCTCCCAGAGGATGGGGGGGTAGGCGGGGGGCGGATGGCACAACCCACTGCTACAGAGTATGGCTGTCTGTGGAATAACACAGTGACACAGGTAATTGGTGGGCAGGCATTATGCGCATGAGAGAACAGAAAAAGACCTTCACCTAATGGATAGTAAGTAAAGACACTTTTCTGGGGCAGGGTGAGGAGCAAAATTTAATACAGTGTGAAATGTCTTAACAGTGTGTTTTAGAAAAGTATTTTAAAATAAGAGGTTACAGAAGTCGGTCATTAACCTGTTCACACTGCTAACCTGCATAACCACATGATGTTATTACTGTTAACCTCATCTTCCCTCCTCCTCTTCCTTCCTATTGTTTGCTATACTCACTTCTTGCATCTTACCTTTACATTATAAAAATGCTCTGTGAAGGGACTGTACTTGTTTGCAAGGCAACACCAGAGTGAGGCCCAAACCTGACTGTACCTTTTAGGAACTACAATACTAAGGCATACTTATACCTCAACCAGCAGTAACATACAGATTCAGATTTTCCTTTTGCACTACCATTCTCTCTGAGGTAATGACACACAAGCAAAACCTACTGAACAACGCTCCTGCTGCAGATTGCTAACTAGCCCTTCCTTTCTGCCTATCGTCCTCAAGACAACATTGCAAATCCTCTGAGCTATGTTGAACAACAGCATCCATTTCAAACAGCAGAGGCACTTCTGACATTGAGCTGCCCAGGCAGCAGCTTAAGCGATAACTTTTGCTGGCATGTGCACCACAGTTCAGACGTAAGGTATGTTCTGTGGGCAACTGCCTGTTTATTTTCTTTCCTAGACACGCGGTTAAACCACATTGTACATCCTGTGCTTATAAAATTCCAGCAGGCTTGTATCACAGTACCTACAACTAGAATGTGTGATTCACAGCCCTAGATACAAACTGCAACATCTCAAGATAAACCTGCTGCTTATAATGAAGATTCAGGTAACTGTGTGATTCCACTACTTAAAATGCTGTTTAAAGTCACTGCATTTTATAAATAGGTAGGATTTTACAAGACACACTATGAATTATTTTTTATACGAAGACAGACTCAAATGAGAAGGGAACTCTTGTCACCTTGTGTGTCTCTTACATGCCTGTGCTAAGCACATAAAAGACACAGGGTGCTCCTACACAAACGGGTGCAGGTCTGTTGTCTTCCCATTTTTGTCCAAGCCAGTGAGGCAGGAGACAGCTGCCAAACAAGCAGCCAGCCAGCATGTTAGCTAATGCTTTGCCCGAAGGAATGAGCTTAGGGGAAGCCCAGAGCTGAGGCTGAGCTGGAGAAAGTTTGGTCTGGACTGGTCGAACAAGCTGTTGAAATCTTCTGCTTGATTACCACAGCTTGCACCCAGTGCTCCTGCTCCCGTCTGCCCTTCTGCTCCAGAGCTGGGCTGCTGAAACACTACTGGCCAGCAGCTCCTTTAGTACTCAGAGCCAAAAGGCCTCCTCCTTGTCCACACAGAGGGCCTGATCCCTAGTGGCTCTTGCCTTGTCTTTTCTCCTCTTTCCACCCCAAGTAAGATCCTGAGGGACATGGCTCTGTCCACATCTGCATGTGTTGGTGAATCCAAAGAAGCAGGATGTGATCCTGTCCCCCAGTTTACAAGTGAGAGTAAACTGGATTTCCTTCTTTAACAGCCTTCCATTTTTGGAGGCAGCTAATGAATCTGAGCACGCAGATGGAGCCACCCGGCACAGCATCTGCTGGGAAGAGTGAAGCCCAACACTTGTTGAAATTACATCCTTCAAACGCGCCTCCAAGCTGTGCTTCTCCAGAACATCTCTGAAGTGTTGGGCCTGATTCAGAACCCTTCCACCAACCTCAGCAGGGCTTACATCAAAGGTCAAACTACTGATTTGCATTGCAAACACAAATTTTAAATGGTGCAAACCTTGTATTTAAATGTGTTTTTCAGCTCTGGAAGTGTTTACATTCATTACAGACCAGAAAGCAGGGCTTAGCTCCCCAGGGTACCAGATGCTTTCAGTTTCCAATAAAGTCAACAGGAATTGCTCACATTTTACTATGTGAAATACAAACATATAGCAGCAAGTAGAAAAATTAATGCATGAACAATATTAAAAAACCCTCTGTGGTTTTATTATCTTTCCTTCCACTGGCTATTCATACAATTTCAGGCTATTGTTTTTGACTTGAATAGTATTTCTGGCCTTTTGAACTACAGAATGTTTATCACCAAAAGAAAAAAAAAAGTGGTTATTTGCTTTATAATGTACCTCTGTTGGTGATGGAAAAAACTACAACAGTTTCTGTAATTATTAATTCTTTGAAATAATATACCTGCTCCAGTATCCAATTAATCTGATTATCAAAATGCCTTCTTTGTAAAATATTAAAAGTCTAGACACTGCAGATTATTGTGTGTTATATTTTTAGATTTTCCAGTTTGATTCAAAACACACTAAAACAGGGGCCCCATCAAATGACCATCTAGAGACAGTCCATGGCAAATATCCAGAAACCATTCTTAATGGAATGGAGCAAGCACGAGCTGAGATCATTCTTTAGCCTTGGGAGGGGAAAAAAAAAAAAGAGAGAAGATGTTTTTAGGAAGAGATTTCCAAACAGATTACGAGCCGGCCTCTGCAAACAATACAGAGGATTTCCAGTATGCATTGTGCTTTTGCCGAGAACTGCACCTATGAAGGAGCCAACCAAAGTCCTTTTGAACCTAATGAGGAGGGGGAAATCACGATGGGGAAAGTCCCTTAATGAGAGCAAACAATAGTTGTTTGTACAGTGAGTAGAATTACAGCAAACTTTGTTGCCAAGTAATCTCTTAAAACATGATTTTACTCATCTGAGACATTATTCATTGAATTAATATTAGCAGTGGAGAGCGTATGTGGGAGAGAAACCCAAAATCACATTTACAGGATTACTGAAATGCTATCTTTTTCTCTAATTTGGGAGACAGCAGAGGTACAGAAGTGAAGTAATAAAAATTATGTGGGTTTTGGAAGCTCAGCAGATCGTTAAATCAACATTGCATTTGTGCTTGAAGTTAGATTGACATGTTACAACAGACAGAGAGAGGAAGTTGAACGGGACAGACCCCTTAATGTAAAAGGATTAATTTTCCAACATGGTCTTCCAAGGGACAAACAGACCCTCACCTTGAAGCCATAATGTTGTTAAGCAAATCCAAAATGGGGGTCTTCTTTTGCTATGTCAAAACACATTTGCAGATACTTTCTGTTCCCCTGCATCAGCAGTCCATCTGAGAGGTCACCACAAGGTATGCTGCATTAGCTTGAGTCTTAGCAGACTCAACAACTTGTGTTTGCTAAACAAATGCATCTCACGCTTTCGGTTGCAGATGACAACAAACATTACGAAAATCGGCTTTTCATTTGGAACCGATTTTTCAAGAAAGTGATGGAACACTTCAGTGGACGAAATCCATTAGCGTTAATGCCCGTGCCGCTACATCCCCGCCTCCTACTGTTAGTTTGTATTCGCTATTTGGAAATCAATTTATTTTCAGTTTCCCACTGTTTTCTGTATGAATTAATTTTTAACCGCAATAAATGGGAATGAGGAAGTGCTTAGTCCGTAGTGCCTCACAGAGCCACCAAACACAAAGACAGGCTACCTCCGGTCGGTGGGGTCTGACTTTCTCTACAGAGAAAGTGAAGCTGCTCGACGGTTATCAGCCTGGGGTCTTGTTTGATCCAAGCGGTTCGACTAAGCGGGCACTGACAAAACTTCCACAGAAGCTCCGGTTCGAGCTCCTGGGAGATTTTATACCGGCAAAAGAACACCTCCGCCTCCCCGGCAC
>NW_009909711.1:243438-312133 GCF_000696875.1 Nestor notabilis | reverse complement strand
GCTATCTGTTGCAATTAGTTCTTGTTTGCTTGTTGACGGTGCTCCTGCCTTTGCTGCGGGTCATGCTTGGCCTTAGGTAAACCTTCAGACCTTCCTGTGGTGCCTTTCACTAGGCCAGGGGTGTGATGACTACTGTAGCTGAACCCAGGACACCGCTGCAATAGAAAGATCTGCTGTAGGCCGACATGGTGGATGCTGTGATTGTGCTTATTGCTAATTCTCTTCTTCACTAACTGGAAACCGGTGTGATTTGGTGCTGCCACTTAAATGGTCTCCACTGTGGTAAGCCCTTCTATAGCATAGGGCTATTGCTGTGAACAAAACCAAGGAGCCTGAAGGGAAACTGAAGCCAGTCAAAATGCAAGTGTGTTGAAACTATGTTGAGTTGCACCAGAGACACCAAGCTAACACACTTCATGTTTAAACAAACGGATGGTTTTGAACAGGTGTTTTGTTCCTGTATTTATTTTAGGGCTCATGTTTTTGCATTTTTTTATTTTCCTTGTATTTTTTGCAACACAGCAATATCCTGCTCTGCATGGATCAATCCGAAATATTGTTACTAGCCAAGAGAAACGTAACTTGTTCATGAAAAGAAACTTGTAAACTTAATGTGCTATTTTTTTTATTAAATCATAAGTTCACTAAATACTCCCTTGGTGACACAGTGAAGTGTATGTTTATTCTTAGTATTTGAGTAAAATCTCAAGCATGCTTATTTTGACCCTTTATTTTCAGGACACTGTGAATTAAAATACATGGAAAATAAAGGCCTAGTGTTACAGTATCATAAACAGCAGGCATGAGAAAAAAACTGAGTGGAAAAACATTTTCTCATTTTAAAATGACTGTAATCCATAATACTCTATGTACTGGCTGCAGTTTCACATGCAAAACTCTTCTAGACTTTTGCCTTTTAAGGCTGAGCTGATGCTTTCCACCTTACAGTTGTTTACAGATATATTCTGTGTGCCTGAATCCAGGCAGCAAGTTGCTTTTGTTTGTATCTGCAAGAATTAATGGGAAGATACTTCCCATGATACGATGCCTATTTACTTTGCAAGAGTAAGCATGTCTCCTTGTCCCTCCTTCCTGCCTGCTTTGCAGCAGCCGTAGAAGGCTGTCCTATTTGATCCATGACCTCAGGCCTCCTTTTGATTGTAGCCCTGGGCTTTGTGCTAAGGCTTTTTATTCTTTTGAAGTGAAAGCTCATTTCTCCCACTGTGTTTGGGGCCTTGCACACACTCGAGAAAGAGCAGAATTTTGCCCTTTTATGTTTATAAGATGGATTTTGTCTTTATAGATCCCAGATCGCTTCACAAAATTCATAGGCTGGAAGAGACCTTGAGAGTTTATCCTGTTCATCCTTCTGCCAAAGGGATGGTCAGCTGAGCCCAAATTATACCTGATTGATGCTTGTCCATCTTAAACTTCTACAACATTTCTAAGCTTCTTATCACCGGACAATTACAGCTCTTTTCAAATCTGAGATGTTTGTGGGTTTGTTTGGTGGGTTTTTTTCTTATTTCTTCTGAATTTTGGTGGACATCTTTATTCCAAGTCTCTTCCTACCTGTTCTGGTTTAGGCAATGAAGCTCCAGATTAGACTGGAAGAGAACTACATGCTCAGATTTATTGTTATAAGTAGTTCTTTTTCAGTAAATCAGATTATGCCAGCACTGTGTAAATCAATCCAGAACTTGTATGCTTTGCTGGACAGTGATTTAATAGCCAATATCGCAATTCTTTTCAGTGCTTATTACATTTTTAGTTCTGTATGATTAGCTGTATGTTATTTTCAGAGCTATCTGGTGTGGTCACTGTGTATATAGCGTTGTTACCTGTTGTTAGATAAGATCACTGAATCTGTTCACACGAATCTGTCTTGGGTATTGTAAAAAGGTTTCAGGTTGTTTTGGGGTTATCAGTTTTTTGTTTCACATGAAATAGTTTATTTCTTTTTTGTAAAGTATAGGTATTGAAAACTCAGATAGATTTTCAGGCTTATTTAGATATGGGTATTGATCAGATCCCAGGTCTTTGAAGAAAAGTGTCAAGAAGTTTAGGATCAAGAAGCTTGTGTGATAACAGCAATGGCCATGTGAGCTTCACTTGTCTTTACCGTGCAGCTGATATTACTGTTGAAAATGGAGCACAAGGAGCTTGTAAAACCTCATTATTGAAAAACAGCTTCTGATTTGATTTATCCTGCTAAATGCTACTTTGATTTATGCTTTAATATTTTGGATTATGGTCACAAGATTTTCAACTTAAAATGGTTTTACATGAATAAAATGTTTTATCCACCTCCTATGTAGAAACTTATTTTATATATTCTTGGATTTTCTGATAAATGTGTGCAGTGTGGAGGAAATCTGGTGAGAGGGACTTGCCTGTCTCCAGACAGACAAAAGACTGAGACCTCTAAGATACATGTGAGTGTGAAAGGAACTGATAGATGCTAAACACAGCTCTGGTGTGTAAGCAGTTTTAGGCTCATGGCAGTGTCAGCTGTCCATCAGGGGAGGCCAGGCAGAAATGGTGTTTCTGTTTTTCTGTGGGGAACATACCTGAAGTCAACTGATTGGTTGGGCAAGCCTCCAGAATCCTGATACTGCAAAAGAACTGGGGCTGTGAGCATCAACTGGGCTTCCTGGAGACTAGGTGCAGAGGTTCATTTATTGGTTTGCACCAGCACATCCCTAGGTGTGTTAGCACTGAAATTCCCTAGAAAGCCAAGAGAAAACTAGCAGATAGTGAGAGAAGTGTTGTGGCAAGTGAAAACAGAGATACAGATCCTGTGAGGACCAGAACCAGTGGGAAAGACAAGGTTGGAAATCCTATTTTTTATGTTTTTCTTTCTCTTCCAGTAAGTTATTTAGGTTGTAGCGGAACAACACCCGATCTATATCTCTGGGGGGTTTTGTCCTTATGGCAACATGACATCACTGTTATATTGCCTGACTTCTTTATTGAGGGAAAAAAAATCCTCAGGTTTACACCTGTGTGTGTGAGGTAAATGAGTGAGGAGTTCATTCTGCATGCTACTGCAAGCCAAGGGATAAATTATCATGTGTTCAGCTTTACACTAAAACGTGATTTGAACATAAAAGCCCCGGCTGTTTATAGCAGTGCAGAGATTCTGAGCTAGATTAAATTTGGGACTGTATGAGTGTGGAATTGTGTGGCCATAGGCTGGTGTAAGGAAAGGGAGAAAAGCTTGTGTGGAAGGTTTTATTAAGCCAGTCAAGCCTAATGTTAGATTATCACAGTCCTTTTCTAGTGCATAACAGTGTTTTTCTTTTTTCTCTTCCTTTTTATTTTCTTTTTGTTTGAGTTTTTTTTTTTCTCTTTTTTGGTTTTGCAGATGAGCATAATCAGGTATGAAAACAGTACAATAAAAACATTGTGTCCCAAACTGCCAGGATTGTGATAGGTTTTATTTCAAGCCTGTAGTATATTACAGCAGCCTTGGTTATGTGCCAGGTTATCTGAACTGTTGCAAAAGCAAATACTTTTTAGTTATTCTGAGCATTTCTGGATGTTTGTGTGTGCTAAAAATCAGGGTGTTGAATCCTGACCCAGGTTTTTAATGAAAGATTTCCAACATTCAGGAGTGCCCCCTCACACTCCCTGTTCCCGTGCTCAGTGACTGGGCACTCTGGCACCCATTTCTTCTCAGTAGTAGTTCACTTTTCTTGAGGAGCTTAAACCCAAAATGGCAGTGATTGACTTCAGCACCCAGGTTTGAAAATCTGAGTCTACGTTAGAAAGCAGTCGTGGTGTAAGGACCACCAGCAGAGTTTTGAGAGTGTCTTAAATTACCATCGCAGCAGTTATGATTAATATATTTGTCTCTTTAGGGGTTTTGTGGCACTGATAATATTTGCTGTTCCCACTAAGACTCGATTAAATGAGTGCCTAAGACTGACGGGGAGTTTGTCTGTAATGACAAGTGCTTGACTGTAGCACAAAATGATGAGCTGCCCCAGGGAGACATCACCACCCACTTGAGCGAGATCCATGAAGGGTTTATGACCCGTTTGAATCCTGATTGAGCATCACTGTCTTGACCCTCAGGGAGCCAATTGTCTGGAATACTTGCTCTGTCAGTCTGAGCGATGTGCTCAGAATCCCTCTGAAACCTGTACGTCTTGATTGTGTGTAATACACACAGTGAATTACCAAAATGGTATAAAGATGGGGAAATATTTTATTGCTGGGTATCAGTAAGTCATATTTAGAGAGCACGCCGTTACGCTTGTCAGGTAAAGTGTCCTGTGAGCTTAACCCTTTCAGGAGTAAATTATTTCAGATCTGACATTTAATGCATTAAAGGTTTCCTTTGAGTCAAGCATGTCTGATAGGTGATCACAGACTGTGATTAATCTCCTTGTGGGCAGACAATCTGTGCCCAGGACTCTGGGGAAGCCTGGGGCCATACTGACCCTGGGGGTGGTCAGTACCCCCCTGGGGAGGCCACAACCAGTGATGGACCCAGACTGGTTGCCAGGTTTGGCCTGTTGAGCAGCTCTAAGTTAAAGCCAGGCTGCCGGGGGTGGCAGCAAATAGCACAGCCGTGGCCTTTATGTGTTATTCTAATCATAAAGCAGGTTTTGTAAGTCCACAGAGTGGAGCTGAAATCCTGTTTTTGCAGTGAGGAACCTTGGAAAGAGGCAGTTGAGGAGGACATTGCAGGCTGAGATAGTTGTTGTAATCTTCTTTTGAGTGTTCATTGCAAGGACACACCAAGAATGGCACATGCCCTCTCTGCAGTGCCCTGTGTGTAGTGCTGTAGTGTAGCCCCTTAGGTGCTTAACCTGGAAGTGTCTGTGTTCTTACTACAGAGCACCGACTGATGACAGGAGCAAGTTATTTTCTCATTAGTAGCATTAACAATGGCTGTAGACAGGAAATGGAAAGCACCAGGTTGGATGGTTGTTCGAGGTCTCTGACTTTTCTGGAAAATTTTCTTAACTTTAAGGAGCTGTGTCTTTGTAAGTAGTGGAATACTGAAGGTTTGATCGGGGTTTGGGTTTTGTTTCTTTTTAATCTGAATTTCTTCCCTTCTCCTTAACCTGCCTTTCTGCTATGCCTGAGCAGGACAGCTTGGCATCACAACTTGATTGTAATCTGCCCCTAAAAAAGTGGGGTAAGCTCTTCAGGAGTTGTCTTTTGCTCTTATTTTTGTCATTGACCATTTAAATCTAAAGGGCTTTTGTACCAAACTGGGGACGGTCACATCTTAACCCCTTGAGCAGTAGGAGAAGGGTCCTCCTGTTAAGAAATAAACGGTCATTCATCTGCTAGGTAGTCTTTAGATTGTGTATATGTTGCAGGAAAGAAGGAGATAGACTCTTTCTAATGGGTTTTGGGTGTTTTTTGGGTGGGAGGAAAGGAAACAAAAAAGCAAATGATAACAAAACCTGAAAAAGAACTTTTCCTTCATTCTACTCTCATCCCACAAAAGCAGAAAACAACATCTCAGTACCAGAAATGGAAAAAAGTCCTCCTTTGTTTTATAGTTAGTATTTCACAGCCAGCTAATCTTTATTATTATGGCTATTGAAGCAATTAAACAGATTAAATAGGATTAACTATTGTTTTCCTACAAACATAAAGATGGCTTCTTAGTTTCTAATGCACTTTTTCCTATGTAAATTGTACTTTCATACCTAATTCCAAGAAAATTGTGGTGTGGGGTATGCATTTATGTTCATGCTGGTACTGTTGCTGTTAGCAACATCTTGTAAAATGACCAGATGGCATGTGTAACTAAAACCATGTTAAAAAACTCATTAGATGTTAAAAAAGGTTAGATAAATTAAAGGAAGTAGTAGGAGAACTCTTGTATAACTCGGTACAAGAGAACATCAATATTGCTCATTGAACAGTCTATTCTTCTAATTTGAAAAGAACAACTATTTGTCATGGTTCCTGTCCTTGGGCTGGCAGTTATCTAATTAAATGCATATGAAATTCAAAAGCCTTTACTGAGGGACAGTAATTTTCCTTGGTTGTTTTTAAAGTCTCCAAGATGAAAGAAGAATTACATAGAACAGATAATGGATAAAATTCTCCATTGTGCATTAAGGTCCTGGATTGACTAATCATCCCATGGTTATTAATCAATGTGTTATCTTACACTTTGAAATTAAAGGTTCTGTTCTCATTATTGCTGACTGTAGGTAATGATACTTCCAGTCCTTGATTACCATGACACTGCAATGTACTGCCTGGCAAAATACCACAAAACTAACAAAAAATAGATCAGATCTGTAAAGAGCACCCGCAGTGCGTTATATTTACAGGACTCTTCAGCAAAGTATTTTTCAATCTAGTCTTTTTCAGAATGCCCCTGTAATGTTTCTCACATTTATGTGTGTATGACCCTTTTCCCTTACTCACCATCCAAACATAACATGCTGATTTGTATTTGATGATATTGAAAGATAGAAATACTGCCCAAGGTTTTTGCTTAAAGGAGATCATTCCCCCAGTCATGCCAGAATAATTGTAAGTGGTGGATTGTTCCAAGTGCCCAGTAAATGTATATGAAATGTAGACAGTAAATAGCATTTTAGAGTTATGATTTCTATAATGAATATAACACAATGGACAGAAGGAACTTGTCGACATGAATTAGCTATGACTGTACCTTGTGAAGGTAACATGGCAAATTGGGAAAGACAGCAGTATGTAAATATATCTATTTCAGTACAATTAGGCATCTATTCTGGTATTTCTGAGGGCCTGTTTTTAACCCCTGATTGTCTATAGAGCTGAAAAGCCATTACAGCAGGAGATGAGAGGGTGGGTTCATGGGACAGTGTTGTTACTTCCTTCCCCTTAGTGGGTTCCTATTTCTCTGCTCTCTCTTACCCTTGTGCCCCAGGGACAGAAATCCTATGAGACTCCAGGTTCAGTACACCTGAGAACCTTCCCTTGCATGGCTCAAACTGAAGTTATTTTAATTAGAGATCAAAATAGTCCCTGATTTGGTAATGGAAACTTATGGGACATCATACGGATGCAAAGATCTGACTATTCATTTGCAGCTGTGGAACTGGGGTCTTGGAAAGTTATGGTTAATTGCCTTTGAAAATAGCATGTGCGAAAGGGTAATGGCAACAATAATAACTGTATTGAATCCTTATTTCTTACCTTAACCAAACCAGTTAAACAAGCCTTGATCTGTAGCGCAGTTATAGTGAACAATCCAGAGGGTGACATTGGTTTGTTGGCAGATCTGTGAGATTCTCTGGTTTAAATTCAGCATTAAAAAAACACAGTGTAAAATGTTTCTCATCGATGTCAATTATAGTGCTCTGTTTAAGGAACAGAAAGCTGCTTCTAACCCAAATTATCATTTAGTGAACTGCCAATAATGATCTCTGCTCAGGAATGTTCTAGTATTGAACCCTTTTGATGGAAGAATAATGTTGCTATTAATAGACTCCTACTCCTATTTTTGGTTTTGTCTACATCAGTGTTGTGTTCAAAAGCAGTTAAATAATTCTAATTTCTGGGCTTGTTGGTGTGAATACACACTTCCATTCCTTATTTAAATACTGGGAAAGGGCATTAAAAAAATCTTTTCATGAATAGTGAATGTGCTTTAAAGCTAAATAATTTACAGTTCCAGCTTTCAACAGAGGTGAATGATGATAGACTTCACATTTAAAAAATAAAAGTATCCATAGTATTGGAGGAAGGCTGGAAAGAACAAGTTATTATGTACAATCAAATGAAACAACCTTACTTTGGTATGTTGGGGTTCATATAATCTACTTCAGTAGATAACCTAAGACATAGCAGAGATTAATCAGATAGACGTTGTAATTAAAGCACAGAAAGTGCTTTGTCAGCCTCCTGATTTCAGTGTCTTTCACTTGCTTACATCCTGGCTGTGCTTGAGCCAACGTAAACATAGAAAAAGCTGAACTCTGAAAGAAAGTATCTCCTAACATGTCAGAGCTCAAAACTCCACAGTATTAAAATTATACTCCGCTGGAGTCTATAATGTCCTAGAGAGATTTCATTATGTTTTGTACACTGAAGTTTATACTGAGCTCCAATGTACAGTTCACACATCTGATAAAATATTAAAGAAGGACAAATGTAGGGCTTGCCAAGCTGAGCTGCTGTAAACTTGTCCATGCATATTTGGCCTTTTGTGACTTATTGTGCATCTTTATTTATTGTTTCTGAACGAAGTGTATTGTCATGAAAATGACATTGTAGTTGGAAAAATCCTATCAGGCAAAGTCAACCCCTAAAATAAGTGTTATAATAAATATGCAGAAATGTCATTCTTTACATTAGCCCAAAGGTTTCGTATAGCTTAAGGATATGTGCAGTAAGCTAACTATAAAAATAGAAGCTTGACAGTGGGGATGAATGTGTGTGTCAAAATAATATTACTCTTTCTGGGAGGATGGCAGAAAAAATGACACTACATCCACCAGCATGATTTTTATAGATCTGCCTCTTTGCCAGATGTCACCTTTTATAAACTACTTTATAAAAACATGACAGCGTAGTGAAGTAGTGTGTTTATAGCTTGATAAACTTTTGTAATAAAGTTAGGATTGGCTGAAAATTAAAGCCTTAGAGCTTACTCATTAAGTATTTGGGAAGCTTGCTTTGATTTAAAAAACAAAATATTAAACATACAGCATGAGTCACTAGCATTAAGTGGCCTTTTTCAGGAGTGTGTGGCTTCTGGTAGTGTTTACCAGGATGCTGTGCAATAACCTATACAGATATATTACTGGTATTTTAGAGAATAAAGTTTGCATTACTTTAAATGTAAACACACACAGACAAAATATACAGTGTGTATTAAATTATATGTTTCCGAAGAGTACTATGAGGACATACAGGATTATGCCATAAATATCTCCCCAGCTCACAATTGTTTTATTACATAATAAAGGTCTGTATATTACCCTCTGCTGCACCACACGACGCATAATTCAGCTTTTTCATGACATGTCTAATTTATATAAGTCTCTGACTCTAGAAATCATACCAGAATAGTATCTTATACTTAAACTGTTACTAGCCACAAAGACTTCAATTCTGGAATTGCTCTCTCAGAGCGATGCTGCTCTGCTGAGGCTGGGGTCGCTGCTCTGCATGCCTCCCTAGCTGCAGTGCAAAGTTCCCTTTGGTCCGTAGGAAGGGTTGACAGACACCTTAAAAGCAGAGATACAAAGACCTGCTGCATACCCTCCTACCTCTTAGAGAATTCCTGTCATACCTCCTTCCTTGCTTCTCCAGTTGGAGAAACTTTTAAAGTTCTTCCTCCAAACTTCAGTCCATAATAGGTGGTGAGAGAGGCCATTGGCAGGAGGTGCAGCTGTGTTTTGTGCATCAGCTGCCATGATGCAGAGGCTCTTGTGAAAAAATATGAGGTTAAATCTTTTTTGTGCACATGGTTTGCTCGTACCTAGAAGTACTGATGAACTGAGAAGTAGAAATGTGACTGCTTGAAAGAACCCACGCTTACTTGCTCTGCTGCATTCTTCTGACAGATGAACTTGGCATGAAAATCATCCTATATCACACAGGATCTTGTGTATGGGATGAACCATAAGCAAGCTGCTTTTTTCACGCATTATTTCTATATCTGAGAGTTTTGCAGCAATGTGAAACATATTCAAACCAATGTTGAAAATTACTCCTCTTTTGGCTATGTTTGAAGTTCTTAACCTTTCCGCTTTTACCCTCCCTGAGATGCACTTTCTTCTAGATCTTGAAACTAAACACTGTCTTTCTCTTGGGCTATGTAGGTTTGCTTTTTGTGGGGAAAACCACACACAAATGCAATTTAGAATCATGGAAAAATAGGCTTTGAAAGTCTCTCAAGGGATCTTTTACTGTGGCCCACTGTCCCAGGGCAGTACCAGCCTGTGTTGGGTTATGCTGATGCTCTGCCTTTCAAATGTTTGATTAACCTTTTTTATCCCCAGTTCCTTGGAAATGGAGGCTCCACAACCTCTCCAGGAATATCTGTTTCAGTATAATACTGTAGATCTGGGGCCATGCTCGGGGGGGGGAGGTTATTTTCCAGGAGTCTAACCCAACTGTCTTGTCAAATTTGCAGAAGCAGTCTGTTTGGGGTTGTTTGGGGCTTTGATGGTTTTATTTTTGTTAGGTTTATTGTGTTTGTGTGGGGTTTTTTGTTGGTTTTGTTTGTTTCTTTTAGTTTTGCTTGTTTGGTTTTGTTTGGGTTTTGTTTGGTTTTTTTTAGAAAATATGCACAGTTGCAAGAGATAACTGTACTCTCAGATTTTACTGTGCGTGTTTTGTAGTCCTTGTGTACCTGGTTACCTGATGGGTAATGTGTCTGAGCACTGCTGAGTATTTCTGCTCTTAAGAGAAATGTAGGTAATGCTAGAGACTGACCTATTCCTTAAATTCCCTGTCCTATATAACTTGACTACACAGATTTTGGCAACAGTCGTAGATTTTTGGGGAAGACACCTCCCTGTTTAGGCCCTGTATCCCTCATGTCTCTATATATCCTGCTACTTACACAGTACTTAACTGTTCACAGTACTTACCAGACAGTTAAATAGCATAGTCCATGCTTTAAAGAGGCAAGTGTCTATGTTCATGGAGGAATATGAGGTGCTCTGGTAAATAAGTAGTCATTAATGGTTGAAATGGAAATAGAGGAAAACTGCATTATGGCATTAGAATGGGTTAGATTTAAGATATATTTTTCATGTGGTGAGGATTAGTTTTGTTCCTTTAAGACTCATACAGCTTTAAACATGTGACCCTAGAAAATGCTGCTTTTACCCATTGATCCTGAGAAGCTGCTGGGAGGTGTTAGAGGCTAGTTACTAGTTAGACCCTTTGGCTTTAACTAAGAGCAACATGAGAATTGTAAAAAAGATTTCATCTTGTTCTTCACTTGTTCCTGTGATCCAAGCAGAATAAAGTACAATGCAGGTGATGCTCTTCTGGAAACGGTGTGCTCTGAGCAAGACTACAATGTCGTAGTATTCCAGCAGGTTGGGTGTTGCACTGAGTGGAGACTGATGTCTTGTTGGAAGTGACTGGGTGATGCTGGAGTTCACCTACCTGCACCACAGAGAGCGGATGTTATTGCAGATAAAGTCAACATACTGGTAGGGTTCAAAGAGGGTGACAAGTATGTCGCTAGTGTGAGGTATTGGACAACCATACCAGACATGGCTTTGATGGCTAGTCCCACAGACCTGGGCTTTGTTTTACTTGGGTAAAACAAGTAAAACATGCTCCGTGGTAGCATGGAGCTTATTGTGGTCTAAGCAAACAACTTGGCACTTAGTTCCCTGTGCTGAGCTTTGTGCTATTGCAGCCAAATGCAACTATCCTGAAACTAGATAGTTCCAACTTCATTTCTTTTTGGCTTGACAGTTTTTCTGCTGATTTAGCAGATTTCATGTGCTCCCTGAGGAGTCACATGAGCAGTGGGGTCAAATGCACTGTAGTTTCTTGTGACAGTTTAGCAACTGTGCGAATATATGCAGGTTCCAGTATATCTGTAAGTATCTATATTCAGATACTGACATTTGTAAATTGAGGGATTTCCAGATGCGTGTGTTCTGCTGGTGGAGGGAATTTCTTGTGCTTCAAATGAAGCACTGGAGCAACACTGCCTTATTTTCTTCTGGGACACTTGCTTTTTCCTGATCCTTCTCTGTTGCATTGCTTATTGTGGGCTTTAGAGTCTTGGCGTAAGAAAATTGTTTGTGGAAAATGTCATGATTCTGTATGTGATTCCAAAGGGATGGGATTGCTTTAAAAAGGGGCATGAGGTGGGCAAAACTCCCCCGTGATATTTGTGAAGAGCTGATCAAACTTACTGTAACAGCACCAAAATTACGCTATGGGTTATATATCCATTTCCTGGATCCTTTATGTGTGTCATCTTATGTATGTTAATTTGCATGAAGCTCAAACTGAATGCACGTTGAAAGGCGTAGGTGTTCCTATAAGCATGAGGTTTAATTTTGGTTTTATATGTCTCGGGGGCTCCTAACCATCTGGTTTTTGCTTTCATTCCACTCAGCTCCTGCAGTCCAAACCCCACCCAAAGCAAGTCTTTAACAGAGACTTCAAAATGCCCCAAGAGGGGGCTTGGCCTAATGGGTTGATTTTAGAAAGCTGGATTTAAAGCTTGGAGGAATTCAGTACTGTTTTGATTGGCTCATTTCTGTTCAAGATACTCACTCCCTGCCAGGGAGCACAATGCACTGATTTAATTTTTGTTTTGTTTCATTCTGTTTATTCAATACTTTTTCTTTTGATTTCACTCTTTGGTCCTTGATGGTTCTTGAAAAAGCACAAAGTGAAGTTATGTAGCTGATTTGGGGAATGGTGTCATGAAAAGTTCCTTCAGTTATGTGATGAGTTGATTTTTAAACACATCTGCTACTTCATTTCTACGAGTTATTTTTAAATAAAACTGAGATTTATTCAAATTCTCCTTGCAAATTATTTTTAAATTGCTTATGCCCAGAAATATGAAATAATTGTAATTATAAAATGCAGTGAAATACAGTGAAAGGATTATGTATCTTTCTATTTTTTGCCTAAATATTAGGCTTAAATGTTTTAAGCCAAAGAAAATATATACACAGCCATTTCCTTTTTCAAATGCTGAATTTTTGAAACTAAAACCTTAGTTTTATTGCATGTCTCTTCAAGTTATTTTTTTAAAATAGTAGATTTCCATGACTTGTAGCCAGTGAGAACTGTGTTTCTGGGCCATTGTCAGGTATGCAAGCTCCTCTGTTGGGGTTTCTTATTCTGCGTATATTCCTTCTGAAAATTAATGGGACAATCTACCTTTATCTGTTCCTTCTGGGATATGTCACAAAGATACATTGAATTCAATTCATCTTAACCCACAAGCATCACTACTTCTTTCCCTCAGCAGAAGAGCTCACTTGTTCTCTTCATCTTCTCTCAGTTTTGTAGATTTTACAGAGACAAGTTGAGCATGAAGGGATGGAAGCAAGGCAACAGTGAAGAAATGTAACTAAAGATCACAACTGTTAGAGGGGGAAAAAGCTAGCAGAATCCAAAGTTTATGAAGATCCAAATATACTTTATATAGAAGAAATGTGTGTAAATTGAACATTATTTCGCTTAGCATCTGACCTAGAGAAAGTCAGCAGTAAGGTAACTGTGTGGAAGTGTGATGAGATTGTAGAGAATTATCCCAAAACCAGGATAATCTCTGTATTAGAAAAAACGTGTGGCAGAATGGATTAGGAAGGGGTGTAAGTAAAATGTTTTTCAGAATATTAATAATAACAACATTTTTTAATGTTTCTGATCAATCAGATAACGTTCTTCTCAAAAGTGAATAGGATTTTTTTTTTTCAATGTGTATTTAGTGCTTTGTGGCAAGAAACCACTACTTAGTTGAGAAAATCCTGTCAGAAAAAGGAGGATATTGTGATAGAAGGAAAGCTTTTACGTTGATCCTTTTGCCTTTTTAACTTCTGCTTGTGTGGTTATGAAAGTGCTCTGAGGGATACTGCTGTCTGTTGTCATGTTAGTAAAATTTTCAGTGAGGGTTACAGAGATGAGTATAGGACTATGCACATACCATTTATTATCCATCAATTTTACTTGCTATTTTAGTAAGTAATATTTAATCATCTATATATTAATGAAATATATGGCCTGCAAAAAGCCTCATCTTCGTGTCTTAAGAGTACCTGAAATAAATAAGCCTTGTTTGTGTGTTACAGAGGTTTAGGCTCTTCTGGTTTTGCAGTCTTTGGCAGCTGTAGGCTGAGCTTTCTTTTGAATAAAACTGCTTTAAAATTGTCCAAGAGTAAAACAATCCATGTAAACAATATCCATTTACATTTTGGGAATCTGAAGATCCAGGAAAATGACTTAGTTTGACTTTCTAATAGACTTACGCTTGGAGGCGGGGTGGCATGGTTTTTCATTTGTTTTTTCCAAAGAAAATTCAGTGCAAGAGATCAAAGTACCAATTTTCATTACTCTTGTTTTCTTGACTGCCCCCAAATGATGATTGACGTATGTATTTTAACAGCTTCAGCTGAAGGGTCCAGTTAACTGCATCTGATTTTTATTGTATGACAAGCCAAGGTAAATCATCTTTTTCTTGTATCTATAGTCTATCTTTGGGAGGGAAGGGAATATACTTAAAAATCCACTGGTTCCTAAGAGTAGCCATATTAAACTTGTCCAAAAATGCAAACCAAGGACATACCAGAACTATGCGTCATAGGTTTCAGAGGAATAAATGTTATTCCTCCATGTTCCATGTTTTAAAATAAACATATAGTGGTCTCCATTTCTGCAGCATGTAGCTATTTTGGATGTCTTGTTGGTCTTGGCTACACAATATGAAGACCATAATTGTTTTCCACAAGGTAGTAATTATTTTCCATTGATGTTATTGAAACTGATGAAAAATTTTTTCATGTAAGTGTGCTTTTCCTATGTTACAGTAGCTCTGTCCTTTGGAAATGTAGTATCTTAAAATTGCACAGTAGAAATAGCAAGCTACTCCAGTATAGGTAATTCCAATGCTTTGATAGGCTCTAAAAGAGAGCAACAGGGTGCACTTTCTGGAGTTCTTGTTGTAATTTCAGTAGTGTCAATTACTGAACTGAATTTTCAGGTAACCCCCAAAGAAATACAGAGAAGAAGAAACTTCCTGAGTTATTAAAACAGTTTGTAGTTCATCCCAGTAATAAGAAACTATGCAGCCAGCTAGTGTGAATGTTTAAGGAGGAGTTCAAGTTCAGATTTTGATCAAGGGATTTCTGTTTGGTCAGCAATTTGAGTAAATCTTCCTATAAGAGCCCTGGAAATCCACTGCAAACGGGTTTGCAAGGGAAAGTTAAAACCACCTCAGCTTCAACCTCAGACAGAATGTATCTTCTTAATCATTATGAACTCCTGCCATTAGTGCACAGGTAGGTGATGAATAGCCTGTCAGAGGTCTCTACCCGGCCGTCTCCTTTTATATCTTTGGTATTGTAACATGTTAAGCTTCCAGTTCTTTCTGGTGAGCTTTGAGACCATAGATAATCTGTTCACTTAAGTGGAGTTCATAGTAATTACATTGACAACAAAATGAAGTATCTCAGTTTCTCACTATCAATCAGAGGATTCTTTGGAAGCCTAAAGGGCTGAGATGGCTTTCTATTGGACCCAGTCTTTATACTGAAGGTCTGTAAAATGGCTGATACATAGCCCTTTGCTGTCCTCTATATATGTTCCAATTTCTCATTTGATAAATGTTTGTGAACTGACCAACACTGGTATATGACTTGGTGTGTTAAAGGGGTCAGTTTGTAAAGCACAGAATAAAAATAACCTGTTTATATCAACCTCAAATGTCAGCCAAAGTCTCCAGAGAGACCATTGCAGCTGAATGTGTTTGAAACGCTGAGAGGGAAGCTCCAGAAAACATTCCAGCTATGTAAGCAGCAGACTTCCTTTCCTGAAGGTAGGAGGCTTTGAAGCATCCCATTGTTAACAAAGCTCTTGGTCTATTTGTAATTAATCATGTGCTGTTGTCTGACAGTACATAATAGAACTAGAAAATAATCACTTAGAACAGGAAACAACTGTCAATTAATACACTAATGAATAAAGTTTACCGAAGGTGAAGCAACTTAGATTCCCAGTGGAAAAGTGTGAAATACGTAGCTCCTGTGCACAGCAAATTCATCCTTTCCCATCTTGAATCTGCTTTGTTTTGTTTTCAGAGAATGGTTCCTCATTATTCTTGCAGTTTTCACGTTGGTATGTGCTGATAAGTACTTGTGATTACATCTCACCTCTCTGTCTCAGAAAACCTGTGCATTTTAGTGCAAACATGAGAAGGATCTGAAACCAGGGCTCAACCTGATTCAGCAATGTTTTTAATATTATTCAGATGAATAGTCATTATTTTCAATAGGATGAATCACATAATACATGTGGAGCTGTGCCACACATTACCTGTAGTAGGTATTGATGTAGTAGATGAGTGCCAGACAGATTGGTGGTTGTATTCCACTGGTACTTGCAAATAGAGTCCAAAATATGCTTGGATATTTGATTGCAATTCAGTATACTCTGTCACAAGTAGGTGTAAAGTCTGAGACACTTCCATTTAAGAACCAGTCTCTTGGCAATGTGGTGTTCTGCCTCAAGGTTTCAGTAACCCTTATTTCAGTGTGCTCTGTTTTTCATTGCAGTGTGCTCTGTTTTTCATTGCAGTGTGCTCTTGTTTCACGTTGTTTTTGTTTCTTGTTAAAAGTAAAAATAAAGGCAGTATCTTTGTGAGCCTTAAAGGTGTTTTTGCAATAGGAGTTAGCAAATCTCAGCTCTTCACTGGAATCTAGGCATGGCAAGCTCTTGTTTTGAAAGAAATCCCATTGGACTTACATCAGATGCACTGTGAAAAGGTGCAAACACCAAATGTATGGAAGTTGTCAGCGCTGCATATTGCCCTGTGGGCTGTGGTGTCCAGTGGTGCACAGTTTTTTCCATCTCCGTGAAGAAGGAAGGCCGTGTAATGCCATCTGTGTGGGTTCATCTCAGACATTCAATTTGTGATTAGTTTCCATCTGAAAGTTGTAAGTTTTTGTTGTTTTGAATTTAGGTGATTTGTATCTTCAAGCAGGAGTTTTCAGTTTGGGTGCAGTAGCAAACTTTTTGGAGTCAGGCTGGTGGGCTTAAAGGCTAATTTTATCTACAATAAAGTTGGACAAGAGGTCTCCATACCAAACTGCTGGTAGCACTGCTGCCATTTCATACATCTACACTTCACTACAAGTAGCCTGCAGGTTTATCTGTGTTTCCTCTTTTACTGTGGTGTCCTCTGACTGGGTGATACACTTTTAAATTCAGACTGGGTCTCATGCAAGTTGCTTTTAAATGTGAGAGAAACAAAGAGCTGCATCTTCAGCCAGATAAGTAAATAAAATGTGTCTTGGGGCAGTGCCTAAAGTACCAGGAGGAAGATGTATGGGAAGGAACCATGTGCATTTCTGAGGCAAATCATTTTGATATTTCAACATCCTGGAAACTTGGCTGGCATAAAAGAACACTACTGGAGTTACACTAATGGTGTTTGCTAACTGTGGAGATAGCGGCCAGCAAGTGAAACCCAGGGGGTGGTGGTCTATCAGCTCATTCTGATTATGGTTTTGGTTTTATTTCATTCATTTTAAATAGAGGTATCCATTATACTTGGGGTTTGGGGTTTTACTGTTTTGATGTAAAATAACTTTCAATGTCATGCAATTATTCCTTAAAAATGACACCTATAAAATGGGCACAGCCTTTTAAATTGGTTTGTGATGTTCTTGCAGGAAGTGCTGTCCTGGGAGCTTCACTTAGGAAAATAACATGTGGTTTAAAGGTGCATTCGATTAATAATAATCTGGCTTTATCAGACTGCTGTTGTGTATATTACAACAACTGGAATTAGCTTTTGATACATGTAAAAAATTCAAGTAGAGTTTGGCTATATATTGTATATTTTTGAGTAGTATCTTTTAAATATTTTACTTCGTACCTGCTTTAAAAGTAGCAAAGACAGCAAAAACTATTTTAATATAAAAGTCTGTCTAATTATCTATTCAGGTACCACTGAAAAAGTTGACAGTGCAGCATAAATAGTAAATAATGTTGCTTTCCACTTTAAAATACATATAAATAGCCTTCTAAGTTCTTCTCCTGCTTAAGGCATTTGGCAGTTTATTTCTTATTTCCAGAATATTTCAAGATGTAGCTTTTTTAATGTTCAAAAGAAGCAGGGGCAGAAAACACATTGTTTTGAAACTCCAAGATGAATGGACGGTTGGAGACATTGTTCCTTTAAAGCACCAGCTGAGAGACTCCATTATGGTGTGGCAATAATGCATGGACCCACATGGAGCACAACCGCTGAGGAGAGGTAGCTGCAGCTTGAAATATCCTTATTGGCAGGTTGCTGAATAATTTCACAAAGATACTTCAGGCCAGGAATCTTGTTAGTGGAACCTGGTCTCACTTGAGTCTTTATATCTCCAGCATGTAAAACTCAGCTCTATCCTCCTAAGACTCCTGGTATTATTTTTTATTCAGTTCACTAGCTGTGATTGACAAGGACCTCTTCATGAATATGTTAAGAAAGAACTGTTCCCTGGATATTATGTCCTTTCATATCTGTCATAACTAGAATATTCATGATGCTCTTTTTAACAGGCTTCCTATTGTAAAAGAAGTAGCACGGAAACATGTTCTAGTTTTTATAAAGTCCAGGGAAAAATGAATGCCTTAGGGGCTGATAGGTAAGGGGTTTGGTTTTTTTTAAACAATTTAGAAATACAATGTGACAGTTAGAAGAATATATATCAGCAAGCAGAAAGCTCTTAAATATCGCAGTCATGGGCCCAGAACTGACAAACTGGTAGGGGTTTATACATATTTTAATGTTTTGTGATGAATATAGTTTCATAATAATTTTATTGTACATTTCTCCATATAAAAATGCAATTATGAAATCAGGCTTTCTTCATAGTTTTTATCTCTGGATGCTGAGAGTCCCTATTTTCAGTCAAATCCTACCAAAACTTGGACACAGGCTGACATCTTTGTTGTACAGAAACACTGGGCTGGTGAATGCCAGTTTGCTGCTTGATGGTTTGGTGTTGGCATCTCTACAGTGGGTTTAGATGGTAGAGGAGAGGGCAGCAAAACTGAAAGACTGAAGAGCAACCACCTCTTGATAGTGGAAAAAAGCATATGCACACGCCCCATAGGTTTTTTTAGAATAGGTTAAATTACTTGTGGAAGATTCTTTCTAAGCAAAAAATGTGATTTTGTTGAAACAAATGTTCTGCTTAATAGAAAATATTTATTTTGTCAAAAGGCTTCTTCTTATAATAAATAGAAGAGAATATTTTGAACTGATTTAATTTTGACTTGCAAAGTACTTTAGTGGCAGTTTTTGAGATTAAAAGACAAAATAATATCCCATTTTATAGCCAGAATTTAAATTTTGACTTAAAATGCCATGGGACATTGACCTCAGTCAAAACTAAACGCATTAGCTTTTCAAATGAATTAAATTCTCTGATTTGTTTTCTCTGAAAAACATTAAAGTTTCTTCAAGAGAAAAGAAGTATTTTTCTAGCTGATTCTGATGATTTCTAGTCCAAGAGGCATTATCTGCAACCAGAGTTCCTCAGTGTTGCGTAACTTTGCTAATTTTGATCCCTGGGACTTGCACTATGCTTCCAAATTGGTAATGTACACACTTAGAAATATGTTACCCAGTTAAGTGCAAATGAGGGGGTGGGTGACTTTTTCCACCATTGTACCTGAGACTGGAATTATTAGGGTGTTACTCAGCTCATTATTTCCTTGGGAAAAGATTGGTGTAAATAATGCATGTATACTAGTAACTCTCCTAACTACTGGGTGCCATTAGTTTATTTAAAAGATATTGTTAACCTTGTTTTTTAATATGAAAAAAGAAATGTAATGTTTGTAAAAGCTCCAAATATATGTTATTGGAGAAGCACTCTAGTTACCCTGTGCCTAATCATGGGCATCATGAGCCTTCAGCTGGAGGATGCCATGTGCTCCTGTGCTCTGAACAGATTCCTCTGGACTGCAGAAGTTAGGCCCTGTATGTACCTGGTGAAGTTGCATCTGTCACCACAATTTGATGCAACAAGTGGGACAGCCCTGGCATTTCCTTTTATTAATGTAATAAGAATAAACCTGGGAATGGCTCTGTGCTTCACCCAGGTCTTTCTACGGCACATACTGACTTTTAGTCACCAGGAAATTGCTGCTCCCAAGAGCTGAGAGCTGTGGTCCCCTGCCAAAACCCCTGAGCATCTCCTGGTGCCTGCGAGCACTGAAGGTGGTTGCTGTGGAGCACATGGCATGTTGCAAGATCAAGCTTCATAAGCTGGGCTGAAACTGAAGACACCGACATACAGGTGAAAGGTACTGTATCCTATTCGCAATCACGGTATCATACAATCCCCCCAAATAAATCATTCCTGATCAAAATGCATGAAAACAACCCTTCTTAGAAACAAGTACAAACTTATTGTGTGGATCAGCATGCTTAGGAAGGTTACGCCTATCTGTCTTGGGCAGTGAGTATTGCTGGATATTTTCTCTGCCAGAATGAAAAATGTCTTTTGTAAGGAAGAATGACATGTTTGTCCCCCACCCTTTCAGTTTGTCTTCAGATTCTTTTCTCAAAGCTTTTGTTTTCATAGGAAAGTTGTATGCCAGATGGGTGTTCCAGTTCACTTTGAATACGCATTGATTCCTGGGCAATAAGAATTACTGTAGGAGGTAAAGGGCATGGGATTTTGCTTTTGTCTCCAAAGAGGTTTCAGCTAGGATTGTTCTTATACCTGCCCGTGAAATAAATACATCACGAGTTGTGGAGGGTTTGTTTTGCTTGACTCAAGTGATCCAAGCAACACTGGAGAAATTACAGATGCTCGTTTTTATTATGCTTCCCATGTAGACAGGTTTTCCACCATTGTGTTCCGCAGGATCATAAACTTGCATAAACTGGATGAGATTGACCCAGGGCCTGCAATACAGTGTGCATGTCTTAAGGATGCTCATATTAGAGATACTAATATTTTATTTCTGGTAACTAATGGATTCTTAAAGACGTTGTGAACATTTTACCCCTTTATGTCACTGTTTTTGCATCATAAGTCCCTGGTGATTCACTGAAATCTCAGCACAGGTTCACAAGATTCTTCCACAGGCGTCATTGAACTAAATATTAAATTACCTTTTCATTGCTGTTTGTAAACTCTGTCTCTAGCTCTCATGGCTAACAGGAAAATGGCAAAGCAGAGCCTGGATGAGTTAAATCTGGATGCTGTCTGTCTAAAACATGATTAAGTAGAAAAAAAGGAAAGCAATCAAAGTGGTGTTTTAATGCCAAAAGCAACGAATAAAGAATGCTGCTGGCTTCTCTCTTAATCCATAAAAATCCCACAGCCAGAATGTGTATGGAATAATCCTATATGAGAGAAACATGGGAAGAAAGAGGACCACATTAGCTTATAACAATCCATGGGTCTTAAACTGTGCTCATCAGCACCATACAAATAAAACACCATAAAGACTAAACAAAAAGCCCAAACAAAACAGGTTTGCATACTTACTAATTGCAGTACTGTATGCGTGGATTTCTTGGTAGGTTTTTGATTGACATGACAAAATTCTGATAAATGAAAAGAATTGTGAACTTGTGTATGTTCCTTCTGTTCTCATTTGAGCTATAGATTTTTTTTTCCTGCTTTGAATAATTAATATAATCTACTATTAAATGAGTTGCATAGTAATGGATGTAATAAGAATGATGAGGAACTCTGTTTCTGTGAAGAGATTCTTAATTTCTATGAAAATTCCATCATTTGGGCATTGAGTGCTTATAGAGATGTAGGGACAAAACAGTGTGACCAGTTTCACAATAGCTATAAAAGAGAATTCACATCCAAGCTAATACAGGCAAACGTCCTTTTGTTGTGTCTTCAATTCACAACAGTGTTTTTATGGAATGTCAATACTGTAGAATTTTTTGTTTATTTCTCCCTTGACCCACAGTTTTCTGAGGCTGCAGACACCCCCATGCAATATCTATATAAAGACATTTGAGCTAATTAGAAGTCTGTTTGACAGGTAAATCTTTGAAAGTATGCACAGCTTGGGTAGTTGAGAAGTCCTGATGTGAAGAAGGAGGAGTGAAGCTGGTAGGTGAAACGGGAGAGAACTGAATGACCTCACTGAGACAGAGAAATGGTGAGAACAGGAAAATTGGGCCTTGGGAAGACAGGAAATGGTACTGAGAGCTTTTGGGCAGAGTGAGATGAAATGGAAAACATGTTCAAATCATCTTGAAAGATAACACCTGAAAAGCTTCTTGGGCTGGTGGTTGCTTTTCTGTAGTAGCTCTTACTGCACCATGCAGATCCAGTTAGGTCATGTCCTGCTGCTACTCCTATGGTGACCGCTGACTGCAATGTGGATGCTATTGGAGAGATACTATGTGCATTCACAGTTGGTGCTCCTTTCCATTTCAGAGCTGAAGGAGTGACCCAGGGTGATGGCAGAGTAGGATATAAGCCAGATGGTTTTGAATGACAGTGCCTTGCATCCAGGTCAGCGGGGTTTAAGTTCTCAATAATACCTTGATGTCCATCTCAGCCTGACTCCAGGGAGTATTGTAGTGCTGCATTTCTGAAAAGAGATGGAAACATTTGATTTATTTTTACATACTGCAGCATTTTCCTAGAAGAATTATGCAAGATGAACAGGGCAGGATGTGAGCAGTCCATTAGAGTTCAGTGTAGCATAGGGCATTATCCCCCTGCTGTCTCTGAACAGAAAACAGGAAAACAGCTCACCAGATAGATAACTTTTATATTGAAGGATGCAACTCATCAACAATAACAGCTATTCCATAAAATGTTCACCTAAAGTCTCTGTTTAGGACATGTTCAAGAAAGAACATTGTGTATCTTTTGTATGGCACCTCCAGTTCTGAATAATTAGAATGGAAAGACTTTCAAGTTGGCTTCAAGTTTTAGGTTGTTATATAAATAAGTTCACAGGAATCTCAAATGCTTTACATAAATCTGACAGCAACTATAAAAGGCTTTTGAACATTCTTGTTGCCAAAGTCCCAGGGATTGCTGGAATCTTAAATAGCCTGTTTTAAGCTTCAATTCAGAAGCTTTTTGTCATGTTTAACAATGTGGTGAATAATTCCTTTTCTGTTCGTAGTTTCCACGTTTATAATCCACAAGGATCTTTTGAGGCATGGAATAGATGTTTTCCAGAGCTGTAAGTGTTAGGGGTCTTTCCTACTCCAAACTCAAAACTTGCTTTTCAGGTTCTCTTGGTATTAGTCTTTGTCTATGTCTAGCTGCTTCTAAGGACTGTCATTAGAAGATGCTCAAATGAAAAGATTGTCAGTTGTCTGAGGGAACTATATTTGAAGTATCAAAGTAGGAGACTATCTGCGATGATAAATACATGGTAAAACCAGATGTGGAACACACAGGTTTATTAGGGAGAAGTTTATAAACAGCAGAATGGTAGGATCTGTGGCTCAGACAGCCCAGAGAGCTGAGATGCACTAATACATTTTTTAGAGTGATTTGTATTGCAGTGCAACATGAGAATTAAAAGCCAAGTACATCTTGGAAACAGAAAGCACAGACATTCACAGAAGCTCAGAAATGCCAGTGCCTGTCATCCGTAGATGACACAGGATGTTGTTCCTGCTGTCACTATCTGGCTGGAAGTTCTTTGAGCGGCAGGTTCAGAGTTTCATTTCAGTTTAGTGGAAAGGAGTGGAGCTTTGCCTGGTTCAGATCTATTTTGTAATGGTATCCTCATATGAATAATACTGCTCCTGTGCCTCCACCAGATCAGATTTTAAAATTAGCCTCATGCTGACTCTCATAGTTCCTTCAATTTTTGTGCATGCTCATAAATTGTAATAGTGTGTATTTGTTGTGTTCCGTAACCAGGTTGACAACTTTCATAGTTAAGCAGAGAGGTTCTCTATATAATTTTCTTCTTGAGATTTGATTTGCAGAGAGAGAGAGTTGTTTGAATGTGCTTAACTTTGTGCCTTGTGAATAAGTCTTGGGAATATTAGGATTTAAGGGAATGTTTATGAAAATACATCTGTATTTGAGCTAAACAGTTTTTATTGGAAGTTCCATTTCTTCCTCATTGTTGCCACCATGAAGAAACATTAATTCTCAGTGCACTGTGAAGGAATCATTTGGTAGCAAAATAATTTCAGAAAGTATCAAGCTATATAAATATGCGGAATGGTAAATGTTCTTAAAGTCATATCTTTTCAGGGCTGTACTTACCAAATGGTTGTTTATTTCTGATAGTTGAAGTCCACACTAAATCTTTCTACAGACCTTAGAAATAATCATTCTTGCAGATACGAGTATTCTGAATAGTGCTTTTAATCCAGAATCATGGACTTTGTCACAGGCATTCATTTTGTAATCAAAAACTTTAAGAAATTTCAGAATAATGAAAGGCATATTTTTAACTTGCTCTAAAATTGAACTTATTTAATTAGAGAGCATGATAAAAACGGAATTTTCATTCTGTGGTTGAATAAAAGAGGTTTGTCTGCCTGTTTTGATACCTGTTACTGATTCTGCCTCAGCGATATTAATGCCCCACATGGTTGAGCTTTCATCAAAAGACAGAATAAAATTGTTTTCTTTTCATGAATAGCTCTGCTGTTTTGCAATCAAACATCTCCCTGCTATTTGTCATTGTACTCACCACTCTCAAGCATCGCTCTTTAATAAGATTCTTTTATTTGCTGTTGTACACTTTCCGGGAATAATTTTTCCATTTCAGGGAAAAGTTTTGGTTTATTGTAGTTTTTCTAATCTCATCATTTAATTTTACAGGCTTGTACAGTGAGGTCGTCTTTCTTCTCTCCCCATTTTATTGTGCGGCCTTCATATTACATGGTTCCTATTATTTTATGACACACTCTACCGCTTCACTTTGCACTTATTTCCAACAGATTTAACATTTAGCTGTCCACGTCCACTTTATGGGTATGTATAATGTATGGATGGCAGTACTGTCCCATTAATTTTTAATGAATTGGCTCTTTATCCAGTGCTATCTAATAAAGATAATCATCAGAGTGCATTGTCGTACTGCAGTGCCCAAGAAACTTTTTAATATTCCTGATTGCATATGCATATCCCCAGATTCTCTTACACTTGCTTAGTATACCACAGCTCCATCACATTTCCATTATTTAGTTGAAAATCTGCACATTTCACTCCTAATACCTTGAGGCTCAGGTTGAGCAGTAAATTGGCAGAGGGATGTGAAGAAATTTTTCAAGTTCTGGTGAACACTTGGTTACTCACTGTTTTATTCTCTGCTTTTTGCTGGAACTGAGAATTATTATCTTAAACTGAAAATCAAACCAAATCAGTGCTTCTGTCTTAAAGTCTTGGTGTTTCCGATTGCTTGGTGTTCATACTAAATTTCTGTTGTCCACCAGCTGAAACCTAACACTGTGGTGAGGCTGGACAGTGGAGGAAGCAAAGCTGAGTTAATCTTAGTTCTTCAGGTGTGCTGGAAGAGAAACACTGAGTTCAGAGTAAATAAGTATTTATTCACGAGATCATTTTATTCTGTCTGGAAGCTCATTACATCTGCCAGCAATGAATGAGCTATTTTTTTTTTTCTTAGCAAAGTGATATTTTAAGTTCTTCAAGCACATAACCTCTTCTTTGTGCCAGAAAGAATGCTATTTCCCACTCACTCTGTACCTATCTGCGCTGTGCCTGTGCAGGTGTGAATTTAGCACTTCTAAAAGGTGAGAATGAGCAGTTTCAGAGGAGGAACTCTCAGTGCATTCTCTTTCCAGAGCCAGTTTCCATGAATCTTGCTTAGCCATGAAACTGCCAAAATAGCTGGCACTTGCAACTGTGCTATGGACAGTTTTCCATGAGAACACGAGGTTAAACAAGGAGTTAATTTAACAGGGAACATACATATGCCCCCAGATGGATTTGAACCAAAGATGGGAATGGAAGCATTTATATTACATACATTTGATTTCTGCCAGTGTACAGGTGCATACAGTAAATGTAAATACTTCATTCAGGTTTCATGTTGAGATTAGGTTGCCTTTTATAATTGAAAATTTAATATTGAAATGTAATGGACTGCTGTTCAAGTCCCTGAAGTCAGTCTTCCATCTTCTCTCTCCGCTCTGATTTTGGTGAGGACAGTAAATTACTTCAACTTCACTGTATATAATTAAATGTGAACCGACCTGCTGCATCAGCTCTTAGACTATTCTTACACTGCTTGCTCTCACAGACTACATAATTTCTCAGCCCTTCCTCCATGGCTAATCCAGAGGCAATCTCCACTTGCCTTCTCATGCTGTCATGGGCTGTAGAGCCTTGCGGGTCTCACCTCCTTTTTGTGCATTGCTGAGGCACCCTGTGCTTCTGCCTGGCAAAAGAAAGCATGACTGGCCTTGAGGCATGCCTGGGATGGTCATCACTCCAATCTTCATGCTGGTGGCAGCACCTCAGTGTGTCCTATTTTGTGCTCTCTTTGCCCACAGTGGAGGTGCGCAGCTGTAGGAAATGGTGCCGTGATTTGAAACTTGAAGGTCCTGTACTGAACTTGTTAAAGTAATAGTTTGATTTTATTAGTGAAAGTTCTAGGTGTAATCATGTTCTGATAGTCCTGTGGTTTGACAATTGATTTTCAGATTCAGACAATTCTCTTGGGAATAAAGATATTAAAATTACCAGTTGGGTTCCGAATGTTTCTGGAGAGTATTTGAGTCTATTTCTTTCATAAGAACTAAAGTGCCATCTGTGTGTCAGTGTATATATAAAGTCCCTTCCTGTTAAATAAATGGCTCTTAAAACTCAGGAGATGACATTATTTTAATTGCTGTCTTGAATGGATGCTGACTGTCTATTTTTGATGTTGACTGGATTGGTAGTGCTATTTGAATCATCAGAGAGCAGGTTTTGTTACTTAAACAAAGGCATTTCAGTTCTAATATGCTAAAATGCTTTCTAATGCTAAGGTTTGTTTATAAAGAAAATAATGAGAAAATTACTGGTATATTTTCTATGATAAAAATATCCATACCAGACCCAGCTTCAGTTGGAAACAAAGATAGCTCTGTTGTTCAACGCACATGGTATGTGGGGAAGCCCTTTTGGTAATTGCTCAGGAAGTAAGATTTTGAACTGCTTTTGGTTTGCCCTTATGTTCAGAGGGGTTTGTGCTGTTTCAAGACACTCTAAGGCAATACGAAATGTTGCTGACTTTTTTGGTATCTACCGTTAAAGCAGAGATGGCGGAATAACATTCAGCTTCAAAGAACAGCTTTGTAACTGAATCTTGACTGTAGGAATTAGACAATGGCAGCAGAAATGGGAAAAACATAAAAGTAGTTAATGTTTTCTGGCCTAAAAGAAACACAATCTCTCTGGATATATCAATATTGTAGTCACTTCTGTAGCTTGCCTAAGACCTATATTAGCTTTAGAGTGGTTAGAGACCTGTCATTGGCATGGCTCAGACAAGGTAAATCCAAGGAGCAGTGGTGGGCAATGCACACTGGACATTAGGGCACTGCAGCTGCCCCAGCTTGGGCAGGGCTCAGTGTGCTGGCAGTTCACAGCATTTCCCTTTACAATTGTACCTTCAGAGCCCCTTAGCATGTGGCTTGTAGGGTTTTATCTGGCATCTGCTGTTTCTCATTCCGGTCTCTGTTGCTGCATATAAATCATTTAGGGGAGCAGGCAGAGGGAGTGGGGAACCCTTGCAGTGTTGTTGGATTACAGCTGCTTCTAAATTCAGAGCCCGTTCGAGTTTAAGAGCAAATCTAAAATCTTCAATTTTATCTATAGTTTGTCTTAGTTATTTTAGAATGAAAAAGAACAACCACAGCTATTGAATATTGGTTGTTTCACAAAGATACAGTTCTTTCCAGCAAGCAGATAAAAGAAAACTCCCCAAACCCACTGGAATACATTTCTCCCTCCTAAACAGTATGCTTATGCTATCATTATCCTTCCCATCTTTCCCATTTTGCCTAGTAAGACATCTGCTGTTTTTATATGACCAAAAAATGAAAGTCAGGTCTGTCATAATAGTAAAAAATTTACTTGGTATACATGAATAAAGGTACTATTCAGATATTTTGAAGATAGTCTTCTTTCTTTGAAATTTTGTTTCATTGGCCAAAGAGCTGGCAGTCATAAAGACTAACATGACAGTGAAACTCTGATAATACAGCTATGGATTTCAGTGGGGCTGGGATTTCACTTCAAGAAAGACTAATTTAGCTGTTGTTCTCAAAATGGGATGAACATGTGATATCCTCCTGCTGCTGAGTGTCATATGTTCTTACTGCACAGATTTAACCCTGTGTTTACTGGCTTTATTTTAAATTAATCTCAAGGTTTTATATTGCTGTATGTTATGTTATTATCTGAACATTTTCCATAGAAGATCCAAAGTAACATGTATTTCTGCAACCTCTATTTTCGAGCTAAAACTTGGTTTAGGGGATAGGGACAGGGTTAGGTTTTAGGTGCTTTGGATGGTGGCTTATAATGTTGTGGGAAGTAGGTGGCATTGTTTCTGTTTCAGACCAACCTGCTTAGTAAGTACCTGCTGTCTGGTTTGTGTCAAATTTCTGCTTCCTAAGGTTATTCCATTAGCTTAACTGTTATCCCATCAGAGAGAAAACAACAGTTATTATAAGAAGCTCTGTGGATGCTTCATCTCTCTTTAGAAAAGAAAACAGTGTTGAGAAAGGGAGGGAAATCCCTGAGAAGACATAGCAGCCGTCTCTTACTGTATGCTGTCCCCATGAGTGGAGGCCTTTATCCAATTCAAGTCCTTCTAACTCTCTCCTGGAGGCAACAGAAAGAAAAGGAAAAAGAAATAATTTTATAATTGTGTCACCAGCTTGACAATTTTCAAAGTGAAGACAGAGGATTTCACAAGAGATGTAGAAATCTCAGCTCTATGTGCTTATTTTCCTAGCTGATGCCTTCTGGCTTGTCCTCCTTGTTCCCTGATCTCCAGCACCAGTGATGTTCCCCCAGGCAGAACTAGTTTGACATTTACAAGTTACAGGAAGGAACAGCCTACTTTATTGTTTTCTTACAGTTTCTTTTTAATATGCCCCATGTTTATATGACTGTATTTTTATATGACTGTAAAGACAATGGCAGGTTATCCAAATTCCTTTCTAAAGAGAAGAAATAAAATAACCAAACCTGGTTACTGGGGGATTTGTGTGTAACTTGCACTCACAGAGGCTATTTCTGTGTGGAAATGCATCATTTGCCCACTTTAGTCAGTAGCAAACCTTTTACTCAGCTATGTTCTTCTTGAAAAGAATGGCAAATCTCCTGTTTGCTTTCACAAGGGTATGAGCAGGGCGGTGATAAGGCTGAACTAAGTTTTGTCCTTGATTCTGAGGGGCTACCTGGTTCTTAGCGGGTCCTTGGGATGGATGGCTCTAGCGTGATTGTAAGTATTTGCCTGCATGCATCAGCTTATGCTCTTTCAATCTAAATTAATACTAAGTTTTCAAATGTGCTGGCAGCCTTATTTGATCAGAACCGCTGTGATTTTTCTGTTTTCCTTTTTTCTATGGCATGTACAGACATTTATCTTCACTCTGGAACTTTGTCTTAGTTTGTGAATTCTCGGGAGGCAGCAAACCCAGAAACTTCCAGAGCAGGGATGTGTTGAACCAGAAAAAACAGGACCTGCAGCTTTGAGAAACTGAATCTCTCTCTTGATAAGAGCCGAAGCCCTGGGGCATACATATATAGCCAAGCCCACGATAAATATCAATGCACAAAATGTGTCACCAGAAAAGGAACTGAGAATTCATTCGAGAGCAAAGATCTTCAAATCAATAAAAAAAGGGAGAGAAGAGAAATAGAACAAGGAAACTTAATGTGTTTCAACACTACCACCTCCCCCCCACCCCCCCACCCCAATGACCAAGAACTGGGTTTTACATTAAAAATCACTACAGACATAAGTTGAGCTGTAACTTGCTGGCACCACCTTTGTTTTTCAAACTGCTTAAATGCTCTGAATATAAAATTATCCTAATGAAATAAAACTCTATTTGAGCCTGGATGTACTGCAAGTCAATTACTAGCACAGTGGCAGAAGTAATGTGCTGTTTCTCTTACAGATAGCTATCTTCAGCACTATACTAGGTTTTAATTCAGTGGGGCTGCCTGTTGTAAACCTCATGGCACATCTGCTCTCATGATCTCCCACAGTATTATTTATAATTTGTATGTAATCGAAGGTCTGACAGATGCTTTACAAACAAGTACGTTGAGATGGTTGCAGCCACGTGTAGCTTCTCACACAGAAAGCTGACATGCTGAAGGGAGATGGAGCAAGCAAATTCAGTGATGGTGTTTTCTTAGTCCCATATTGTTGGGTTTATTAGTTGGAACAGGAAAGGGGTCTAACTAGATGCCTTTAAGTAAAAGAGCTTTGCTCAGGAAGAGGGGAAAAGCCTATAGAAAAGTGGAGAGTATCTGTATATAGAAAAAACAATGAGTCACGAGTGGGAGAAAGTAGAAGCCTTCATGGGTATGGAGCTGAATTATATGGGACCAGGAGGACAGGGGTGTGAGAGGAAGTGTGTCAAGGGAAGGAGGTGATACTGGAGGAAGCAGAGTGGCCCAGTGCACTGAGGAAATGCGAATGGAGGGAAGGCAAGTGTGTGTGTGGAAATCCATGAGTGTCTGGGGAGCTCAAAGATCAAAACGCACAGTGTTTCTTACAGATTTGGCCTAAAACCTGGCTTGTGTGTGAAATGGGGATAAAAGAACTGAGGCCGACAAAGACAAAACCAAGACACCTTGCTGTTAGTTGTCCTAGCTAATATTTGTATTGTGAATAGCTCTAACCTGGTCTTCTGCCCCCACAGAATTTCCTTTCAGGTAGCAAAGCGTGAGCTTGGGATTTGGGATGAGAAAATGCACTGGAGGGCGCTCACTTGTAAATCCAGGTTCCTGCCACCGTAGCAGTCTGGTTTTCTGGTGGGTAATGAGCTTGCAAATTGTAAATGCTCTTGTAAATGTCCTGGCTTTGTCAGTGGGAGAAGTGGCCACAGTGAGCAGGTCACTGTCCCCCTCTCTGTCGCCTCTGGCTGTCTTTTAGGAAAAGGGAATGTGTATCTTCAAAACAAACATGTTCTTGATTTGCATCTATTTATATATATGTTTTTTAAAATCGGATATGCCGAAACATTAAACCAATTGTGAAGAACTCCTGTGCTGGAACCACGTACCAGGTTGTTGTTTCCTGACCACCCTCTGTGTGGCTGGAATTTGAATGCAGCCTGGCCTGGTGTGCCAAGCTGGCACTCCTGGGTGAGCCAAGTTTTGCACAGACTACTTGTGTAACACTGGCTTTACAATGGATACCAGGCTTCTGCCTTATTTCAGCAGTTTCCTATCAGTAAAGTACTATCAAAGATCAAATATAACCTGATTCAGGATTTTTTTTCTGGTCATTGTAACCCAAGATTAAAGCTAATTACTTGATAGCATCAGTCAGTCAATCAAACAAGCCTTGTAAAAATCAATACAGCTCGTAACATAATAATATCCTTTGTCCAGGCTCTTTCTACATCGTCTGCCACCCTAATTGGTGCTGATGTACAGCCACACAGTGGTTCAAATCTGGACTGATTTGTTTTAGCAGCGACACTTTACCCAGTTAATGCAGGATCATTAACATCATTTTTCCAGTTACTGACCTTGGAGCAGCTGTTCCTAGTTTGCTTATGAAAATTGTCATTACCCTTTACTTGTTGTTATTCTTCTGCTTCTTTCTGGATTACAGTTGACAAAGAGAGTCCAGAGCTAAGTCTTAACTGTTTGGTGAGCTTATCTGAATTATTTTGCAGCAATGAAGTTCCTATGATAACTAAGCAAAATTAAATTCTTGTGTGTGACCTCCAAAATGATGCTACTACACATCATAAGGCTTACGGATCAGCCTAAAAGGAGACTACTGCTTAACTTATTCACATCTTTGTCCCTTTAATGCATATTAATAGACTCTGACAGTAGCTGTGTGGCCATTCAAAAGCATGGAGGAGAAACTGTGTTAAAACATTCTCCTGAATTCCTTTGGATTAACCAGTTTGCTGTCACCCAATGTGCCAGGTGACTGCTCAGACTATAGCTATAGCATCCTCCAAAACTCGCTGTGCCTGAGAAATTTATCAACCCTGTCACACTGAAGAAATTTCTCTTCCTGCAATATGAACATGACTCCAGGGATTTACAAACTCAGCAAAAGCTTTGCTAATAAATGGGGTAAATTCCCTGGCCAAATCCAAGTCTTGCTGAAATCAAAAGAAGTTGTGACAATGATTTTTAGATACCAAAATGAGGCTTGGCATATAGCTGTACGTATGCTAGAAGCTGATGACAACTGGAAAAGGGTAAATGAGATTACCAATAAAAATGAACATAGATCTATTTATCTATGTTATAAATCTATAACAATTTATGTTGCTGCATGAAGATTATATGATATCTGCCATATAGACATGTTGGTGACTGGCAATCGAAGCATGTGCTGTAGAATATGACCTGAAATAAGGTACTTCGTGCTCAGTGGAAACTCTTTGCTAGTTGTCACTTGATGCAAGACACTATGTTAACAGACAAAAAGTTGTTAAATATATTAGCTGGGCATATTTGGATCCGTTCTGCTGAATGATCCTCCAGACAGAGCTACCTTTGATCAGCAATACATTGGAAGTCTTTTGGTAGTGTTTTAGGGTTTGGTGGCTTCATTTTCTAAAGAAATAAGTGTATGTCATGTTAAAGTGGCAATGTCTTACAGAATCTGCTGGGGATCGAAATACCCTGTAAGTTGCTAGTAGGGATGTGGTTTATACGAGACATCTGAAACATTATTTAAATATAGATATACATGGAGAATTTTATCCTTTAGATTTCTTTAAATGTCTGTGCCTGCAGTTGAACAGTGGTAATGATCATACTGGAAAATGACCCTCAGATCAGTTCAGAAAAGAAGCAAATGCGAAGTGCAGTGGGTCACATTGACAGCAGTGCTTCAAGCACCTCATTCTGTGCTGTCAGGTGAAGAATTCCCAAAATACTCCCATAAGGTGATATTGGTGGTTCTTCAAAACTCCTTAAATATCTCCTGGTGTATACGCCAGAACTGTAGTAGTTTAAGGGTCTAGAGAGAGATTGTTAATAATTAGAGACTACTGTAGAGATGCTGGGCAGCAGTTTTTTATTCTATGTTTCCATCTATGGGGCTTCCTGCCTTCTGCTGGATTATAAGATTGCCAAGCAAGATTCCTTTATATTCTGCTTGAACTTCACTTAGCCTGGGGGTTGAGTGGTCTGTGAGTTTACTCCTAGGTAGGATGTTAATGTAAATGATGATGGTGATGATAAGTTTGCGTCTGTCACGTCAATGTCTCACCTGACTCAGCCGTTGAAAAGGATGGGGAAGGGAACCTGCTAACCTACTTGTGAGGGTTATTAGCAGCGAATCCTGCAGGAACATGGAGCTCTTCAGTGCTGCTCTCTGCGAATGCTGTCAGGTTGCATTAGGACCTCCCTTTCCCCCCTCAGCCTCAGAGAGTCACAGCGAGGTGTTTTTGCTGCTTGCAGTGAAAGGATTAAAAATTACAGTAGTGGCAGTGTGGACATCCTCTGTCTTTTGCACTTACTTGGTGGAAGAAATGGAGGGAATTTGTTTCTTTAGATAAGCACAGCACAATCCCAAGATTTAATCATGAGACTTAACAGGGAAAAAATTCTATTAGATCTAAATCTGAGGGAATGGAGGTATCTTACTTCACCGAGGTCTATTAATTAGGTGCAATTTACAGGCTTTAAAAGAAAAGTAAATATAGCTGATATTAGTTTAGCATTTAGCTGTCTTAAGTAAAGAAAAACAACCTCAAAATAACCTTCCTTTAAGTCTCTGCAGGCCTGTCTACCGCATTTTCTCATATTTACACAGGATGGGGAAAAAAAAAAGCTGCCTGAAACAGAATATTGCAGTGATTCAAAACCCTTTCATCTGCGTGTCTCTCAGCATGTTATTCACCATATCACAACAGAAATGATCACACCCCTCAGATTTAATTGGCAAATCCCATTGTTATGAGGCCTCAACATATACTAAAGTGTCTCTATTTTGCAGTGAGCATCCAATGTGCTATTCTCTGTTGAACACAATGAATATTTATGTTCTTCCACTGTTCTCTGGGAGACTCAGAACTGTTTTGTGGTAGCTGCATCCGTCAGGACTTTTATTTTGTTGCCCATTTCAAGCCTTAATATTTTCAGTGCTTGGTAAAAGTGCATCTCACCAGTTCCTTCTGTCACTGTCAGGTCTTGGTTCCGAGACTGATGCTTATGGTCTCTTTCTGGAAAAAAAGCACTTTTTCTTTGATGTTGTTGTTTAACATAATGAGAAGCTGGAAGATGGGTGGTGACAAGAACAAAAGCCATCTTAAAAACAGTAATTTCTGTTATGTACCACAAAAATGAAAAGTTTAGGTCCATGTAAAGGCTATTGCTGCCTCCTACCTGTGTTCCCATAGTGATTTTTCACAGCTGCACCTTATCAGAAGGATAATTTAGAATCTTGCCATCAGTGTGTGATTTGGGAAACCACTTTGGTAGAGTAAGTGGTAATAGAAGAGGCACGATTTACCTTTAATCCCCAAATTTATTAACTTTTGAAAATGGGGGGGAAGAGGGAGGGGGAAGTGCCACATACATGAGGTACAGAAAATATTCACAATAGTCAATTACATGTTTAAAGAAGCTCTGTATTGTGCTTTGGAATGTAAGATTAACAATAACTCAGAAGTCATGGTAAATCATGTACAAGTGCTGGAGTAATCCCAATGCTACCTCCTCAGACAATAGCAATTTTATTTAAATTCCTATTTTCACACAGCTATCATTGTCCTTTCTGAGGGATACAAGGTTTTACTATTGATTTTACGGGTGGGGTTGTCAAGTATCTGTAAAGCTTGAATGGATTTAATGTCAAAGTCCAAATACCACATTACTGCTCTGGAAATCTAATTAATTGTAATATATGCCATTTTAACATATTTGTAGTGAATGCTGTTAACCAATACCTGTAACAAATAGTTTAGCTGCGTTTCCCTGGGGTAATAGAAATGAGGTTTTCTTCATAATGGCAAAGAACACTCTTATTTGGCTCAGAATTTGCAATGAATATGAGTTTTATTCTTGCAACTAGCTCTGGCTAGAATTACATTGGGGTACTACATATGCACAGTGTGTCTTTTCACATGGACTGCATTAGCACATCTTGGTAGCCTGTTTACAGACCAATGTTTGTATGAAGCAAGCCTGCTCTCCAGTTACCTAGAACTAAAGCAGGAAGATGGTAATTTATGAATACATTTGATAAAGTCAATTCTGGAGGAAAACTATCAAAACCCAAGAAAAACATAGATAAAGATATTCGGTAGGGGTCAATGTCTTCACATTACTGTTGTGGAATCTTACGATGCAGGGACTGGAACCTTGTTTGGAGTGTAGTTAATTAACTGTAAGTTATTGCATAAATATAACATAGATCATTGTTTTTTGAGACTTATTAGAGGAAAAAAAAAGTCACTGTAAGACTTCATATCAGAATCCTTGTTTCAAAGTGAAACCCTGACATCAGCGCCTCAGTAAACATTTTTAGCCTAAAAAGTTTTGTGACAGCAGTTGTCTGTGGACATTTGATGTGAAATAATAACATGGTTGGAAACCAAAATGGAAGTCTCTGAAATCCCTGTTCCTGGAGCTCTTTTGCATTGTAGACTGTGTGTAAGTGGCCTTCCCAGTATGTTCAAGTTGATCTTTTAGATTATCTGGGTTTAAACATTAAGATGAATTTTCTTTTTTGCCACAAAGTTAATTGTGAGTAGCTTCCTAATTACACCAAAGGATGTAATTTGAAATACTCTGAGGCAGACTGTACCATGCTTTAAAACATAATAAAAGCTTTAGACATGTTTTCAGGCTGTTGCATCTAAATGGCATGCCTAAATCCCAGAGGCAATTAATGATGTTGTCTGTTGACTTCTCATAGGATGCTTTGAAAATGTACACCTCTGGCATAATGATGCCGAGATACAATAAGCATGCTGTCATCATCAATAATATTTATTTTTCCTTCAGACTTGATCGTACATACTGACAATTTAATGATTTTTCTTGGAGACTCCAGGCTCGTGGAAACAATGTATGTATTGTTCAGTTACTTCATTTGGAAAATGGCTGCATACATCAATTTTCATTACCCTGCATGCAGCAGGCACCCAACATTAGCTGCGGTTAGACAAATTAGATAGTTTCCTTCTTTTGACCAACATAAATTACAGCAGTTGGAGGGGGAGGCCAAGAGAGGAAAATACTTTGCTACAACATAGTTACTTTGAAATGAGTGCCCAAACACGGCAGTACTCTGAAGTGTACTCCTCTGTTTCCTTGGTTCTTGGCTGAAACTGGTGCTGATTGCCTGAAAGCCTTCGGGTGAGGATGGAGCTGTGCTGCTGTAAGCATCACTGCAGCTGCCCGTGGTTTACAAGTCACTTGTGACTTCAGCAGATGCTTTTACTTTTTGGCCAATGGGAACTTTGTAAACCAACTTTTCTCTTCCTAGTAACAAATAATAAAGTTAAACCAGCTGAAGCAGATCTTCTCCTGTTTGTGAAATATAAGTGACTTTCTATTAACATGACCACATGTGCCACATCTTTTGTTTCTTTGTGGTTTTAATCTCTCTTTTTCTAAATAACATCATCAGGCCCATCAAATACATTTTGATTTTCTCCATATTGAAACAAGGTGGCTTTAAAATAGTGCATATGGAATTTCAAATGAAATGTAGATCTCATTTCCATATCACTGTTTTCTTCACTCTTTTTTTCTTCAGAAAACAGTCAAGGAGTCATTATATTTTTCCAGCAAGCTGTCTTGTACACCCTGAAGGGAATATTATAGGATTAAATGCAGAGTTGCATTCCTCCAGCAAGGTGAATGTTTCTCATTACAGAGATCCCTAGTTGATCTCCTAAATATAATTCCCTGTAATAATGTGAAACTTCTGAATTATTTATTGTTTCATATTAGATCAGGAGTATAATTTCTGAAAATAAATTTATTGTCATGAGCAAATCAGCTTATGAAGGTTATCTATAACCATGGAATGAAAGAGAACAGATGCTGCATTTTGCAAGACTATCTATTGTAGCTACTTTTTGGCTTTTACAAGGAAGCTCTAAATGTGGATTTAAAAATTGATGAACCATGATTCTGTTAATGTGTGGGCTTGGAGTCAACACTGTGTATCTTTACTACATTATTTGTCTGAATAAAAACATCTTTGTGACCCTCTCCACCTGCGCATGTTGAAAGGATTGCCTGGGCACTCAGAGGTGTAAATGACACTGCAGAAAGTTAACTCTTAGCACGGGTCTCCTAATGCTTGATGATGACTTGATGATGCTACTTGTACTTTACAAACCAGTGAGGTGCCTGTGAACTTTTAATCAAGTCTTTTCAGAAACGACAGGTATCTTCCACTTCACAAAGTCCCCACTCCTCCAGATGCAGAATGTGGTGGGTCAATGTGTCCGAAGCTTCTGCCTCTATCAGTGTTTCCTTGCCTTGGTGATGCACCTTCTGCCAAGGTCCTTGAAGTGGTATTTCTCAGGTGGTGGTTACTCATGACAGTTCCTGTTCAGTGCTGGATATTTTTCAAGTGAAAAATAATAAAAATAATGAAATAAAAAAGGGGAAAATATTGCAGAGTGTCACAACACACAGGTGGAGGTTCCTATTTAGCTTCTGGTTACAGCAGTCAAGGTCCTTAGGGAAATTTGAGCATTGGAGGGAGCATCTTTATGTTGGGTGCAAACTTCTGTCTTGGTTTTCCTGTCTGTGCTTTTTTCCAGTGTTCACCCTCTGCATTTTGGTCTACGTTTTTAGGCTCTCCAATGCTTGAGGAAGGGATGAGTGAGCAAACTGTGTGACTCCTGTTTACCAGGAGAAATGACAGAGTAGGACAGGAGTTTTGGGTTCTGTTGGCAGAAATAGAGCCCTCTTTCTGCATGTGTCTCAGCACTACAGCCTGCATTGCATTGCATCTTCCCAGGGCATTCCTTGGGAGTGGTTAATAGCAGGTCTTTAGCAAGTCATGAGTACAACTGTGTTTCAGCTCCTTAGGAAAATAAACAATGGTGTGCAAAATTGAACTGATTTGGGGGCTGATGCACAGCAACTCTTGCGCAGAGTTGACTCCTTCCCCAAACCTCCACTGTTCTGCAGATCAGGCATTTACTGTTCTGCATCTGATCACTTAGGAAAAAACGTTCTGTGTTAGACTGAAGGACTCAGCAGATAAGGTGTCTGTCTCCTGTCTGGGGCAGAGGTTTAAGTCACAGTTGAAGTTTCAATTAGCAGGACCTTCTGGTTTCCTGTTGTGACTCTAATGGATAATGGTTCACATTAAAAAGAACTAAACATAATTTAGCACGTTTTGGGGCAGATGGCTGTCTGTGGTGAGGAGATGGCCACCTGGTGACTGGATTATTTTTCACCCCTGAAGAATGGATGCTGAGGTCAAGTCTTCAATCACTGGCAGGGATGTGGAGAGGCGCTTGTGCTGTGACTCTGTGTGCCACCTGCCCTCTCTAATCAAGGACTACCATTTTCTGCTTTGATAGCCCCTCTGCCTTGGTATAAACAGAAGTCAGTATGACTACAAACAGCCCAGACTAATGAATTCTTTCAGGATCTGAGAAGGCAAATGGTGATTTTTAGCTTTGTTCCTTCTGGTTTGTAATTAAAAATATTGAAGTGAAGAAAAATGCTGGGGTAGTTTTCTTTTTCTGCCTCAAGGTATGCTTCTGGGAATTGATATCAAGTTGAAATCATGCCTGAATCACTGCAGCTGAGCTAGGGCAAACAACTGCAGAACTCCTGTGTGCAGCAGTTTCCTTAGCTGACTTTTAAGTTGCGAAAGATACTTCCAGGCCATTTGTGCAAGGATTTTCTTACAAAATGTTTTAATGATGAACAATTAAGTAGTCAGCTAAGAGTAAGAAAAAAAAAAAAAGCATAACTTCTATTCTTGTGCATCTAATTTCTCAGTCTGTAAAGCTTTGAGTACAAATTCCAGCAGAAGAGTTTACATAATGCATGTGAAAACATTGCTTTTTAATATTAAAATAGAAAATTATAATTTCAGCACCAAGCTGGGAAATGATTCATTATTTGGATAATCAGAGAAAGAGAGATGCATGGGCTTGGATGTGTTATGATCTCTTTCATGAGATTCATTAAATGGAGCCCCTGACTTCTAGAATCCATATCACTGTTCTCTGTCTTAGGGGGATTAAATTCTGTTATAGATTATATTTCATTCAACTGTAGTGGATTAGTTGCAGTTTCTACCTTTTAATTAAACAGCTGCTGTAACTAAACACAAATTTGAATTATTTAAGAGTCCACAGTATTTTAGTCAACTCGCAGTGCTTGGATTTTTTAGTTATATGAAACTATACATTTTTGATGATGAAGGCTTTAGTCAAATCAGTTGGCAGCCACTAATAACATACTCTTTCTATAAGGTATTTTCCAGAGCATGAAAATACTTTCAGTAAATTAAGAAATAAGGCTATGTAAGAAAATGTCTGTGTCACCTGAAATTTGCTTTGTGGCTTTTCAGAAAATGTGAAAACAAAATGGGGTGGTTTTGTTGTTTTCAGAAATATTCCATTGCCCCAGTGTGTTGTGCAATTTACAGTGTCTGTCTCATTATATCCAAGTGTAAACACCGCAGTAATGTTTAAAACGCAGTAATTGTGTTAGATTAATGAGCATCATGCTCAGATCAAAACATCGTGATACTGGGAATTTAAGTGTCAAAATGAATATACATTTAGGAAGTCTGGTTCGTATGAATAACTGCAGTGAATACATGGACTATTTCTTTATGCTATAATTATAGCAAATCAATCAGTCAAGTTTCCATTATCAACAAGAATTAATTTGTACAACTGAAGTAATTCCTTACATATGGTTAAGGTTTATATCTAAGCCATTGCTTACTTTTTTACTTGGGATGAGAGTGGCTAAATAACTCACAGTACACATGAACCCTATATATCCTAAAAAGATTCTTAAAGCAATTACAGAAAAACTTGCTTGTTTTGCCTTCCATTATGTAAGCTTATGTTACAGAGTGTACATCTGTCTTAAATTTTACATTAACTGGTGTCTGAACAAAAAAGTTCATGGCTGAATTTCTTGGGCTAAAAATATACAGTGTGAACAGTAATTCACCTGTTAAAAGGTTGGCGTAGAAATTGCTGTATTTGTGCAATAATAGAGGAAACTGTCAGAGGTCACTGGAGAAGAAATCTAGGTGATTGAGGGGCATGCATGAGTTAGAAGTAAAATCTGAACACTTCAACACTCAGAAGTGCCCAGAAATAGTCCTTGGGAGGTGTGTTGGAAATAAGGACTAACAGATAAGTAGCAGCAAGCTACAGACAGTTGTCTATGAGCTTGTTTAAAGACGAAGTGGATTCTCATCAAAGCCAGTTGTGTATGCTGGGAAGAATGGTGCATAATGAGAATAGTCCTTGACCTTTGTGATGGGGAGTCTGATCTTGCTTTGACTGGATGCAGGCAAGTCCCTATAGTAACCAAAAGCCTTATTAATGTCACTGGATGGGCAAATATTTATCCAAGGTCTACAGCTTGAGCAAGCAGAGCCTTTATCAGTTATTGTTGCTGAAAAGGACTTTTGTGCCAATGCAAAGGGAAAAGGTAGTGAAAACAGGCAACATTATGTTTTATAATACAGTTTATATTGTTTAATGAACTTTTTTTGCCCTTTTACTTGTTCTAATTACCTAGTTAATGGAAACACATCTATGTTCTACTAATATATGAAGTAACTGCTGAACTGTTTGCCATTATTACTTTAATATAATTTAATTTATAATCCTTTCACCAACCTGACTTTTTAGCACTGAAAAGAAAACAAAGTAGCAGACATGACTGGTATTATGAACTACCTTCTTAAAAGCTTAATACATAAATCTCTCAAGAGAGTTCAAAATAGCAACTAAAACTCCTTCTGATTTTTACTGGCTTGAACTATCATGTACAACACAAGTCAATAGTTGGTTTAGTTTGGTTTTTAATCATATTTCTGTCAGGTTGAGGTACTGCTGATTAAGTTTTCTCTCAGAAAGAAAGATTTCAATCAGATTCTCAAGTTTCTACCAGGTGGACTTTAGGATAAAAGGAGTGTGAAGCATAATGGTTTTAATCTAGTAATCTTTACTCAGTTTCCTGAATTGAGAAGCTCTGGAATTGCGTGCATCATGAAGGTCTTTGAGGATCCATCCTGCAGTCCGTGTCACCATGGAATTCCTGAATTACTCTCTCACAGGTAGAATGTGTACTGTTTCCTTCAAGAAATTATGAAGCCTTATTTTTCCCCACCACTTCAGTATGTTGGTGACACACCTTTGCTCACTTTCCCCCCCCCCCCCCCGGAAGGCTACCTTCCCCCCCCCCCCCCGAAGTTTGACCCAATTTTACTTTCTTTAGAATGCTGAACTTGAATTTCTCTGAGGTCCCAGTAAGGTTTAATTATTTCATCAGTCAGGGATTCTGTTATCTTTAGTTTTCCTTGCTCATGTAGTAGCAGTTCTAAGAAGGCAAATTAGAGGATGCTTCAGGACAAAAAGAAATAGGGAAACTCTTCTGGGCTTCTGCCAGAGGGCAATGACTTTATGCATCAGGAGAGGAAAAGTAATTGCTCCAGGCTCACTTATCTGGGTTGTTGACTGTTTAATGTATGATGTGTCTAAAAAGAAGTTAGAAACTTACATGGCCAGATTTGGAAAGCGTGTGCAGTTTTTTGACTATAAAGTAGTTTCCTTAAGAGAAAACCTCTTGCTTAATATTCTCAAGTGATCCAAATGTTTCTCCATGTTTGCTAATAGCTCAGAAAGTAAATGCAGAGCTTTCTTAAATCAAAATAGGAAACAATTTTATTGAAATTAGTTTAAATTATTTTCTGTCAAGAACAATAAAGATCAATAAATGGAATATTAAAATAAAAATTACCATAATTTTGGCATAATAACTTGACATTACTTTGGGGTTGGGATGAGAGAGCCTGGAGTATGAGGGCTGTGCAATTTATAGAATTTCCTGGCAGTTCCTTGTTAACTTATAATTATAGGCAAATAAACCCCAGGATCCTAAGTCTGAGTTCAGATGTATCCAGTCAGGGTCATGCTGCACTAAGTTGCTCATGTCCTTGATGTGGATTTGTCCTATCCTCTGGTCTAATCATAGCATCCTGCAGAGGTGAACCAGCTGCATCTTGTGTCCTTTGGTACCCCCATCAGGGAGAGCACTTTGTTAAATGAACATGTTAAGTTTGTTAATTCAGGTTTTGCCTAAGAAATATGTTCCTCAGTTACATTGTTGGAATCCAACTTGGGAATCTGCTGCTGTGCAATAAAAAGGGTGTTTGGGGCAGTGGTTACCTTTAGAGTTTGGGGTCTGTATATGATCTTGGTGTCTGTTTGGGCTGAGCAGGTTATTTAGTCTTTGGGAAGATCCAGTTTATCCGAACATAATATTTTTTTTCCTTAATACCAAAAAAACTTAGCATGGGTGTTTGTGGCTGCACTTTTGGGTAAAAATCCCCATAAAGTACTATCAGTGGACATTGTATAGAAAAATGTTAAGTTAATTTTTGAGATTTGTCTATGTTTCTTTAAAACAGTAAGTGCTGAGGCCTTCCTCACTGCTATAAAGACTGCAGTGCCTGATGGTCAAGCTGGCTGTTGAGTAGTGCTGCTGGGATTAACATAGTGCATTATTACAAGAAGTGTATTTTGAGAGGAAGGCAAGAAGGAAAAACAAGCAAGAAAGATGACTAAATATTGTTGGCATTTGAATAAAACAAAAAGCATAGAGTAATAATTTCCTCAGTCCCTACAGTCATTCTTGAATTTTTAATATTGCTCTGTTTATTGTACCTTTACATTGAAGTCATGTTGTTTACCAAATAATTTCAGGCCATTGTAGATGGAGAATGACGGCTTCCCAGAGTCACATTTTCCAGATGTCAATATGTGGTAGGAGCTTCTGGCTGGGTTCTCTTCCTGGTTGATTCATTTGATTGTAGGCTGTCAGGTTTGGGGGATTTTAAGATATTTTTTTCAATTGTGAGGTTAGAAATGAGTCATTTTGAAATGTTTCCCTTTTGTTGTTTTTAATGTCTGGGAAAAGTAAATCTAAAAAGGCCTTTATGTGTTTTTTTCCCCCCTCAGTCTTTTATTAACATATCTTAGAAGTGAAGGTGCTTTTACAATTACTTTCAAGGTGTCATTAAGGCCCTGTAAATATACTTAACCAAATTTTTTAGAAATTGTACAAGCTGTACAGACATTTCAAAGGCAAAATCATATTATTAGGTTTGGGTTGTACTCCCTTATTTTGGCATCAGGACCCAGAGAAGCTCATTTTAGGCTCTCTTCCGCCTAGAGGAGAGTAGATGACCTAGTAGAGCCATAACAGGTCCATCTGGCTGTGTTCCTGAAAGGGGCCAGCAGAACAGGGCAAGTTAAATTGCCAGGCTTCCTTATAATACTTTCTAGCTTCCAGCATGGATCTTTCTTTAGTATAATAACTGAGTTAGTAGTGTTGTTGGAGGGGAGAACAATAAAGGCCATACATCATACCTCGGGGAAAAAAGGGAAAATTACATGTATGTGTTCACAGCAGGAGGAGATGCCTAACCAAAGTCACTGATTGTACTTTTAATTTCCCTCCATTGTCTTGATGGGAGACATGATGTTTCCACTTGTCTCTGTATTAGACGCTGTTTTCACTCAGTTGCTTTTGACACTTTCTCCTATATTTCAAATGTACAATGTGTGTAGGCTATATTTTATGCTTCTGCTGCAGTGTCTTTTGCTAAGAGAAATCCAAGCACTGTAGAGATTGATAGCTAAACTGCGTAATCTCCCTGTAGCATACTGCATCCTGTTACTTGTATACCAGGTCCTGTGTTCCTTGCTCAATTTTCACAGTCTTTACAAAAGCAATTTTCCTTTGACCTATATAGGTGTTTGCTTGAGAGAAAAAGAAGTTCAGATGGTAGATTCAGCTCAGTTGTGGCTGAGGTGACAAATAGACTGAGAATGCTATTATGTTTGGGGAAAGGTAGTGTTTATTATATATTTAATTTGTATGCACTCACATCTAATGTTTAGACAAATAGATATGTGTTAACTGTAAGGAAAATGGGAGTTAATACTTTCTTTTTTTCAGAGTATACATAGAGCTGTGAAAATGATTCTGCTCCAGTGAGTTTTCTATTAAATCCATGGATCAGGGTAATTTGCTGGAATCTTTTTGATCAGCTATGGCAAGAACCCCTGGACTGTTGGCTCTGAGCTGAGCATCCTTTTATAATAGGGAAATTAGATAGATGGCTATTCCAAGATCACAGTTGATTCTTAAACTTTCAGACTCAAAAGGACCTTTCAGGTAGTCTGCTTTTTGGTATGACACAGGAAGCAGATGGATCAATGCATTACCAATGGCAGCTGCTTCAAACAGAGATTGCATAATCTGAGTTTGTTTTCTAACGTGGAGCATGGTACAAAGCATCTCTTTAAAGGCAGCTTTGGGCAATTTATGTTTAAACTTTTGTGAAAGAAATTATGCATGCAAGTAGAAATCTATATTCAGTGCCTATGTAATTGGAACAGTGATATAAAATTACACTAAAGGAGGAAGTTCATTATCATGCAATATAATCGGGTACCGCAAGCTCCTGGTCATTAGTTTTAACATTTAAGAAAGAGAAATCATAGTGCAGGAAGTTGCACAGAAAGAGCAATCTCAACGAGAGATTAAAAGTACCTGCAACTAATCTAGCACAAAGGCTTAAGCATTTCTCAAAAGATATTGTATACAAAGAAGTGAGCACTGCAAAGGAGCGGCGGACAACAACCAGGCATGTAAGTCTTTTATGAATCCTCATGATAGCAGAGAATCATCCCTAAAAGAACCTTAAAGGTCATGTATAAAAATCTTAAAAATCAATTTTTTCAGCATCATGGTATAACTGAAAGAAAATCAAAATGTACTTAATATGCTGAGGTTGCTTAACACTAGATAAGGCTGTTGCACCGGAATATAAAGTATGCTGAAGTCTGACAGAGGAATATTCCTGTAAACCTGCAAATACATATTTAATAATCAGGACATGATGTTATACATTTACCGTATGAACAAACAGCTGCCACATAATGTCCTCAGTACTGCTGAAGGCAGCCTCTGAATTCTTCTTCATCTTTCTGATTAGAGTGAAACCAGACAGAGTCATTATAACTGTCTGCAAATGAATGCTTTTAAATATACCTGCTCTTTCTCTGGCTCAGATCTTCTTTGGCTTATTTTAATCTTTATCCATATCTTGGTCAGGCAGAATAAGGATATTTCTTTTTTTTTTTTCCCCTGTGATGGCTCACAGGTACTGGGGAACATTTCAGCTTATAGGGCTGACCTAGTTTATGGGATGTTATTTATCTCCAAGGGATTTGTCCTTATTTGGTATCTGCCATATAATGAAGAATTTTGTCATAGATGCTATACTTTGATCAGAAGTCACAAAAGGAGCATAAAAAATATTATCTTCTGGGGAGATACTGGAACTTTTGTTCTTGAGAATAATGTAGATATTTAACAGTATAATAACAAATACTGGGTATAGTAAGAAACTTTTAATACAGGCTGTAGAGAACCACTGAAGAAAAGAATCATCTTTCTCTTAGCATCTCTAGGCATTTCTAAGCCTCAGTTCATCATTTCCAACTGCTCGAATGTAGGCAATTTCCAGTTAGAAGAGAGCCAGTCGTTAAAAAATGATTATTAAAATATCAAAAATATTGCATGAGCAATATTTTGCTTTCTCTGCTTTCAAATATTTTATGTATTTTTTCCTAGGGCAGGAGAAGCTACCTTGTATGAAATCTCTGTTTTGGCCCCAAATGAAAACACTTTTAAAACTAAAAATATGAGAGATTTATGAGTTACATTATCTGTACGATTGAATTCCAGCTGGAAACACAGAGAGGAACAGACAGAATCAGACACTGTCCTCATGATTTTCCAACTTATTTTTAAAAGCATTCTCCCCATTCTTTTATTTGAGCCAACTCTCCCAACACTTCAGATAACCCACTCCTCCTTTCCCACCTGTCAAGAACAAATAGCTCCAGGTCCAGTCAAAGCAGTATCTTGCAGCTGCTTTTGGGCACCCCCAGTTGTTTCAGAAAATGGTGGAGTAAGTTGGTGCTTGATATAATTTTGAACAGGCTCCATTCATAACTATTAAAAATGATTTTGTATTTTTAGTTACATTAACTATTTTGGCTCTCCCTTTTAGCCATGCAGCTAGTCCGTGCCCTCTCTGACTGTGCTTAAATTACTTGTTCAGATCTGGCTGCTTTTCACAGTGAGGCCAGTGCAGTCGCATGGTGCCAGCAGCAGAGCTGTGAAGCTGTGTTAAGTGTCCTGGTGATGGGGGGAGATAGCTTCTATGGGTTGCTGTTGTGCATTGGACATTGTTTCCTTCTATATGTGTTGGGTAAGAGATACGTCTAGGCAGGAAAGTTTCCTTTTTACTAGACATGCTAGTCTGGTGTTTGAGTCATGCATAAATAGGAAGTTTTCTCCTGGGAGAATGTGTTACTTTTTGTTTGCCCAAGCTTTAAAGCTGTTGAGTGGTTAATGAAATGCAAAGTCAGCAGCACCTTTAGGAATGGGAAGTTTAGAAACAATAGTGACTCTACTGATGCATATTGTTCTTCCCTCTTCAGCTGTAGCATGCTTCAAATGAATGATAGATATGGAGGAATGAGGAAAATCTGTTTTTCACCTGCCAGTGCATTAAAGACTGTGACTGGTGGGGTTAAACACATGGGAGCAATGGAGGTTGCCAGAGAATTCATCACCTCAAAACCACCATATATGTAAGGAAACAGTTAATATTAAAATGATTGATTCAAGCTTTTACATTCCTCATACCATACAAGTCCTCAAATAAGTGAGATATGGAAGGAATTAAAAGAAAGCAAAATAAAACGCTGGTCCATTAGCACATGTAACAAAGGGGGAAAAGTTGTGCTTTTATATTCACCTGTAACCCCATCAGGCAATGCTGGCCAATAATTCATCCCTAGCTGCCACATAAAAATATCTACAACAAATACAGTGTTTTAGCTTCCCAGAAAAAGACTAATCTTTAAAACAGCAATAAAAAGGGCAAGGAAGAAAGAAAGAATGGTTGATGTACGAGTAATGTGCAATATATTGTACATGCTGGATTTAAATCACAATAGGCATATACAGCAAAGCCAAGATTTTCAGGAGGAGCAGCCTAAATCCTGCTTGGATCTCCATGTATGCTAATGATTACTCAGTGCTTTTGAAAATCAGACAGGAATCTGAGTCTAGGAAGCTACATTTAGGTTGTTTTGTATTTTTTAAGTGTCACATTCTGCATAACTCTACAGAAATACAAGTACGTCCAATTGACACAGAGAATATATGAAGAATCAGGACTGATCTGAGACAAACACTGCCAGTGGCCTGTTCTAGTGGTATTAAGCACTTTTAATTGTACCAGGGATAGAAATGCCCAATGAAGTGGCTGTAAGTATGTCTGTTTCAGAGACTGGATGAAATGAAAAGGACAAGAGAAAAAACTCAGGCTGAGTATGGCACAATGTCAGGGTAACTGCATGCCACATGGAACTTATATCCAGGAAAGACCCTGTGCTTTCAAAAAGATAAGTGGTGTGAACAGCTTAGCTAGAAAACATTTTGGGTGCTTGGAGTACAATTCTGTTCCTTTGGAGGTATCACAGTGGTTTAAGATGGGGAAAGTTCATGACTGGGTACCAAATACTGACTTCCCACTTCTATTATCTATTGAAAGTTCCAGTGTTGGTCCATGTTTCTTTGTTCCTCTGACAGTCTGCCTTCCCTTCCCTCTGGTGCAGTGTGTTGCCAGTCCTCCTGCATGGTTCAGCCTATCATCCTATTTTCTCTCTTCTCATCTTCCTTATTAATGATTTCTGAGGTATGTATTTTTGTCCCCTTTATTCATCCAACTTGATGCCTTTTATGCATCAGAAAGTGTTGGCAAGAACCTCAACAGCAAATAAGGGGCTGTTGCCAGGTTATTTTCTTGAGAAGGTTGACCTGATGCTACCAAAATGTATCACACTGGTAGGGTATATGCAGGTGTGCGTTTAATAATACGTGTGTAGGATGAGTGTTTACTCCTTAAACTTATTTGAGATATTTAGTTACTTAATTTTATTGAGTACAGTAATTTGCCTCCAACCATGTAAGTATGATGCAGTCTTGTTTACTTAGGTACTTTGAATGGAGCGATTTGAAAACATCCAGTCATCCAGCTGGATTTTTGAAAAGAAGCGAAGGTTTAACATTATTTTGACTGCTTGAACAGAGACTAGAACTATTTCAGAACCAGCAGAGCTTACCTACACGGCTGTATACATTGCCTGCAGGCACAGCGGGTGGAAAACACCCAGCGGAAGAATTTGGGAAAAGTAACCAATGCCTGTTTTGCAGGTATTTTTGAGCTCTTGTTCCCTTCAATTTTAACTAGTTTAGTCAGTTCTCTGGCTTTCAGAGCTGCCAGAAAGGGAGCACCGTGTTTATATGTAGCTTTCTTAAATGTGTTTATTTTGGTTTATTTTTATTTTCTCCACCTCTGAGGTGTCGTGCTGCTCTTTCTTGCTGAGCTGTCATTTGTTGGCCTTTACTCTTCCAATGTTAAATGCCTTAGTCTTCTCCGTCTTAATAACCAACCCAAATACGATTGGCACCCTGATGTTTTTCTAGGAGCCAAAACCATGCTAACCATCAGTGCTTTTTCTTGCCATGTTTTGTGCTAATAACAACACCCCACAAGTGGAAGGCAGAGGAAACTGATTCATATCACTGATTTGCACTCTTTTCTTACCTGTGCACTAGAAACCCAAAATTTCTCCCTGCCTATTTCCCTGTGAGCATAGAAGCAGAAGTGTTTACAAGAGCTAAGTAAGAGAGGCTATGGTGCAGGTGTTCCATTTATGCTTTTACCTATCTAGACTCTATATTGGTTTCTCAATCTTATGTTTTTACCACTGATAGTAAAAATGCTGTTATTGCCATGGCCACATGATATCTTTTTATCTAGTTGTGTGGTATGATCATGAAATGACCCTGAATTCAGTGCAGAGGCTATTGAAGAGCCTGTAGCTCTCTTCTCCCTGCTCCAAACACCACTAAGGTGTACACCAGAGCTGCCTCTCTGGACTCCACAAGCTTAAAGATTTTGCCAGAAAAAATGCCCTATTTTGAGCTTTAGAAGAAGCACTGACTGAAGGAGTTGTACCTAATGCTGCTTGCTTCTTCACCAGGCATCTGCAGAAATGCTTTTGTAAAGGAGAAGTCTAACGGACCTTATTGCAGGCCTTTGAAAGCTAATTGAGTTGTCTACTATAAACTAGTGTCTCTTATTCACTCCTGTTGAAAGATCAGAAATCTTTATGCAGCGTGAGCTAGTTCTTATGTAAATTGTAGTGAATAATATATGAATGTATAGGCCAGCTAATATAGGGCTATACAGTGGTTTTGAAGAATCGTACACACTTCCCAGTGCAAAGGCAGAAAGGAGGAGCAGTTAGTATTTCATATCCATGCAATGCAGGAAATAAAAGTTAACAGCTCTAGTAAAATTCATATGCTAGACAACTGTAGAGCTGAAGAGACAGAGAATCCCAGAGGGTTAACTCCTCCTCACCTAAGCAAAGTAAATTATTTGACTTTTTGAAATGTCTTCAGAAATGTAATAAAATCTGAAGGGGGTAAGGATCTTCATCTCATTAATACAGGGTCCCAGCAAATGTCATTTTCTAAGCTGCTTTGGGAAATGGGATTCTTTTCAGATTTCAGTGAATAGTTTGCAGTCACAGTGCATTACTTTAGCAGCACATTTCTCTTCCTTACACATTACATGCAGCACAGTTTAAACAGTAGAGTGAGCTTATTTTGGCTTCATTCCTTTATATGAACAGAGAGAATTTTGATTTGCTATATATTTCACTGCTACTGTAGATTCCCTCTCCATCTTAAATGGTAGTTTATTAAGATTAAGTGCTTTCTTATGTAGATGTATTGAAAGGACCTTTGATTTGGTTTAAATTAAATTTGATTCAATTAAAATGTAAGATAGATTGAAGCACTTTCGTGAAGAGAAAATGAAAAAGGCTCCATGAAAGAGAACCAAAGCTACAATAGACATGGAATCAGAAGATTGCTATCAGGCAGGTTTTGAAGGTTGGGTACCAGAAACATTACTTTCAATGAAGAGTCTAACCTTGTGGTATCTAGGTGGAGTACACAGAGAATGAATCACGTGTATCCAAAGTGACTAACTGCTGGGGTCAGGTCTTGTCAGCATTCAGTACCACTGCTCGGGCATGGAGAGAGAAAAAAGAAAAGAAACTTGAAAGGAGACATTAAAGGAGAGGAATGAGACTGGAAAAAAGAGAAGGATTTGTGAAAGCATTATGAATCCACTCCTTTTTTCTTTGTACTCTCCTTGACACACATTAAATCCAGGCCACTAGGATGTCCTCTGGACAGAGCAAAAGAGGATTGTGTGTAGCTCATCTGCACTGAAATCACTGCTGGAGACCTCTGAAAAACTTGCCTTGGTACTGAACCTTTGAATGGTCTTTCACCCTCACATGGAGGGGTTTCTGAGCTACCGTTAGAGCTTAGAGCCACCTTGAGCTGTGGGTTTGGAGCCCAAGCATTTCACTGAAACAGGTGTTCACTTAAACAGTATTTGTGGCACAGAAGGAAAAATGGGTTCTGGGTAGGAATGGTTAATAAACAAAGGTAAATACAAGGGATGTTATTTCCCATGGTATAATCACTTAAAGAACATGATGCCCAGAAGCAGTGATCACAAATTAATCAAATATTGCCTGAAAAGTAGAACTAGGTCTAAAAAGGACAGAGCTAATAAAGCAAAGGGTGAGCTGAAAGGAAGGGTTGCATGGGAGATGTTGTTTGTCGACTGGAATACAGCAATAAAGATAAGGATGAAGAGTGTTTAAAAATTTTGTCGAGTTTGTATCTCAAAAAGAGTTACTGTGATATTTTCAGAGATCATATATTATAAATAAATAAATCTCCCTTTAGGGATTTACACTGTAAAACCAAAGAACTAATCCTTTTACAGTAGCACCATAAAGGATACCTCCTAATCCTTGTCAATGACTGTGTATCCGGTTATTGGATCACAATTTTTTTATAAACTCCCCTGCAGCCAGACTTGTCTTAGGACAAGGTAGTCTTGGTTGTCCTGAAACAGGCAGTAGAAAAGCTGCTCTTTTAGTGCGAAACCCTTTGAAAGTTCATCTAATGAATTTCATTTTATACTAAAGAACCATTGCTGCTTGGCTGTCACCTCCCATTTGTCTTGATTGTACCACAGTAAGACTGAAAGTTCAAAGGTGTGTATCAGCATTTAGAGCAGTGGCAATTCTTCAAGCCGAGTTTAAGGCAGACCTCCAGGCAAGATTTACAAACGCGTTTTCCTGAAGTTCACTTTTCACACTCTTCAAATCGTTAATAATTAGATGTGTTACCTGTGAAAACCTGAGCTTGAGAATAATTTGTGCAGCAGATCCTGCATTTGACCCTGTTGTGGTTTTACTGAGTGGAAAGAGTTCAGTTAGCTGGACCAGTTCTAAGAAGGCAAAAGATAATTTGTGCTGGAGTCTGAGTCCAATCCAAGGTGACAGTGTTGGAATCCTCCTCTGAAACTAAATCCTATCTCCATATTCGATTTCAGATGAAAGTGTCCCATGTTTGCTGGAAACATGCTCTGGTAGTAGCAAGCTTGCACAAGGATTTTGCCTGGCTTGAACTAATTTCTGAGCTACAATAGTTACTTCAGTTTGGAAAGAATGGAAGGGTCTTTGCTGGTCTCTATCGATGTCTGTCATTTTCCCCTCTGTGCCTTGTCTTTCACTGTAGAAGTTCTTCTTAAGTGTTGATAGGAACATACTGAAGATGAGGACAGAAAATGTGTCTTCCACAGATGTGGAACACTGAACAATCCTTTGAGTTGCGTTTTTGTTTCTTCACAGGGGACAGTCCATAAAATGGGCCTTCTTGTTCAAATTTAAAAATAAGTAAATAAATAACCCTCAAACTCTTTGCAAGTTGTAGCTATTTTCTTTGTCTCTTATGGCCCAAAAGAGTTTTTTCTGGTTTATGCTGCCCTGGTGCTATGCAAGCTGCCAAGCATTACCACCTAGGTCTCTAGAAAAGAGCTGATGTCACGTATGAAGGGGAACAGGCAAGTGTTTTCTACCCAGTGAGGAGCGGAATGGAAAAGGCATCACCATGGCAGCAGCATTATTAAGTGCAAAGCCTCTTTTCAATCATTTTCATTATACACTACCTCCCCAACAGTATTCTTTTTCCCCTAAAGGTGGCAACTGCATTGCAAGCTGGCTGCAAGGCACAGATGGCAGGTTCGGAAATGCACTACAGAGTTAGCTTTGAACCCAGTAAATACAATCTTGTAAGATCTCTTCTACAGGCTTTAGGCTGGTGCAATGGAGGATGTGGACACAGTTTATGGGTCTGGTGGCAGTTTATGTGACTGCTGAGTTGCCTTCCCTGTTCAGGTAACATGGTTTTGTTTTTCCCTTGTCCAGTGATTGTCAGTGCCTCTCTTTTCAGAGAGACACAGCAGGGAATAAGCTCATAAGTGAGACACCTTAGGAGCTAGCTACATGAAATGCACTTAGATTCCTCATAAAGTCCTGGAAGTGCAATAGGTTTGAGATAATTATACCACTATTATGCTTGATTGCTTAAATATACTTTAAGAATTCATAAACAAGCATAGACTCCTCATGAAATAATAATGAAATAAAGATGGCAGATGCATATTTCCATTTCACATTTAGATGAGGTGCCTCTACCTTCAGTTCATCTTGAATTTTACTAAAATACAGTATATGTAATTTTGCTATTTAGATGCAACATGCTTTGCTATATGTTCTGGCCTGCTCTGTATACACTGCCTGAATGTTACACTCTGCCCTCTTCTGTGTGTCTTACTGTATATTTCAGGAAGACTTTGCTGCATCTGCATGTGTCTGGTATGCTGCTGTTTCTTAGTTACTCTTGAGCACTTTATTGGCTCAGATTTTAGATTAAAGCAACTGTGCAACCTGAAGGATATATGTTGTTCTCATTCTGTCCATAGGTCAAAGTCTATGCCAAAATGCAAAGCAAGGGGCTGTTTATTTCCGTCCCTTAGTGTGGCTTTTGCTCATTAATGAATCCTTTATTTTAGCTCAAATAATGAAAGTAACAGAAACTCAGCAGTGTTCACCTCCTCAACAGGTTCTACATCTATCTCTACTTCTTGATTTCTTCTGTGATAGGAAGTGCAATGAACTACAGCTGGAATTTAATTTTGACTCTGCTCTCTGAACAAGCATAACTCTCCTGGGGACTATAAAAGGGAATATAAAATGTTCTAGGAATGCTGTGTCTTCTATTGACAAGGGTGCATCTTCCACCTAATGTCCTTAAAGATGGCACTATTCTGAGAAAAAAAATGCAGCAAATTGCCTAACAACGGTACCACAAGGACACTGGTCAAAGGAAACTCAAATTTGGTATTTCTATGTGAGCCTTCTGAACCTGAAATGAAGCAGTTAGAAAATGTACTGCTGTTTCTATTTTAAAATGAACAGTACTATACCTATTCCTTTTTATTTCAAGGAAGAAATAATTGAGGTAATCTGGTGTTCGATAGCTCTTGGCAAAAGCTGTCTAAGGAGAAGTTTCTCAGAGAACCAACTGAAATGTACCTGTTGCTCTAACAAGATTTCTGCATATGGATGAGGAAGAGAAAAACTTACTGGTTGGAATTTCCCATAAAAGCCATGGCAAAGGGATAAGGAGGTATCCATCACCAGTGTGATATTTCAGTAGCTCAGAATGCTTTGCTTCTGTCAGAATCATGAGGCATGGAGCTCACCAAGGGATTCATTAGAATTACGAGCGCTTGAGAACAAAAATTACAGATAATTTTCCTTTCATCTCTTCTCCCCCATTTATATTTCAAGGTCGTCATCATCCCCATAATATCAGGATCCCTCCCTATAGCAATATGCTAAGATTACTCTTATTTTCTTGAAGGTAATGCTATGAAATTACCTGTGGTCTTTTGGTAATCCACAGAAGTCATGTGGATAAAATAGTGTTTTTCCCAGGTGGATTGCTACCCATCAGCAGGCTGCTGTTCTGCCACATTGCACAGGGTTTACTGAAAACTCTTTATGAAAAATGTTTAATGGGCCAGAAACTTAAGGTTTTGTTTTTAATATATTTTCATGTCACCTTTATTTATAGTAATAGGCCATGTTTAGTCATCAGGTATCAGGGATTACTTCATCCCATGAGGACTGGGAGATCTTTAAAACAAATCATGGTAGGTTTAAAAAACGGTGGTGGGGAAGAAAACCACTGTATTTTTTTAGTAAAATTAGCCAACTTTAATGTTACATTTTAATAGAACACTTACATCTACTTTTTTACCCTCTCAGTCAAAACAAACAAGTTGGGGCCAGTATTTAGAATCATAGAATCATAGAATGGTTTGGGTTGGAAAGGACCTTAAGATCATCTAGTTCCAACCCCCCTGCCATGAGCAGGTACCTCACACACTTAACTGTGTCGCCCAAGGCTCTGTCCAACCTGGCCTTGAACACTGCCAGGGTTGGAGCATTCACAGCTTCCTTGGGCAACCCATTACAGTGCTTCACCACCCTCACAGTAAAGAACTTCTTCCTGCATATATTCATATAACAATTACCGAATGCTAGAGAAAGCGTTCCTCCTGTTAATTGAGTGCTATTAGAATATGGTTCATTCTGCATCTATTTACCTTCAGAATTTGTATTATTTTATTCTTCTTCTTATCATTTCTGATTTTCAGCACTGCTTTCAGGAAAAATACGTATAACCTCATGAATAAATTGATATTCATGTTTAATAATGGTTATGAGGCTATGTATAGCGCCACACAGCATGAAACACTTGTAACAGGAAAGGTTAATGAAGGCATAGAGAAATGAAGTTATTTGCTCATGTCACACAGCTAAAGCTATGACAGAAGAAAGATTGAAGTAAGATTGCTTCATTTCCTGTCAAATATCTTAATCACGGGATTATCTCTTGTCTTTTGGGACGTAACGTAGAACATATTGCATTAATAATTTTAGGTATTGACTTTTAGGTCATTAAACACAAAACAGTCCATGTTTTTGAAAGGGCAGAACTAAAAGCACTTGGGCAGCTCTTCCCCATCCTTAGCAAGACACAGCCTGTTCCAGTTACCAATACTTACAACTGGAACAGAACTTGCTTAAACATCTAGAAACATGCAAACCAATAACTCTGATTTTCTGCTCGGCAGGAATTGTATGTCAGCTTCCATTCAAAGAATTGTCCAAACCTTCGGAAAGAGGCTACTTTATCCCGTCTTATTGAGGGCAACAGTGCTGAGTTCTGCTGAGTGAAAATCACATTGCACTTTGTTACTTTCTTTAGTATTTATAAGCCATGGCATAGATTGACCCTTATAATTTCCATTACTCTGTGTATTCTCTTTCCCATTTACACACACACATGCACATGTGTACATTCTATTGTTGTCTTGCTCCCCATTCCTAGGCCTCTCAATTGTTGCAGGTAGCAAGGTATGAACAGATTTTCTGATGGTCTAATTAACTCTGGTCATGTTTCTCCAGGTAACACTTGTGCTGCTTTGTCCATCTTGCTAGCAGTTTTAGGAGGCTACACTGTCAGTTGTCATAGAAATATCTGAGTGTTTTACATAAGATTCCTGGCAATGAGGTCCGTGTTCTCAGCACTTACAGTGGAAATTCAGTATTGCAGAGGTCTTGCGGCCTCTTTTTAGAGAGGCATGAATTTTCATCCTGTGTCTGGTTTGTGTAATGGTGTAAGCAAAGATTAATTTGACATGTCAGAAGTGCAAAGGATAGCTACGTTTAGGACTATAATCTTCTCTTATTACATATTAATGACAGTTTTATATCTCTGTCAAAAGGAAAATGTACCTCTTAATACTCTTAGTGGAGTATATTTTATTTATTTTATTAGTAAGACGAAGAACACAAGAGATGAATTGGCATTTCAGCCAATTGTCTTAAAATCGCATACTGTAAGGGTATAATTGTTACCTTCAAAAAGCTAGCTGGACTTCTTAATGATGCCTGAAGGTTGTGGTGCCACTTGAAGCAATTACTGTTGTGCCTTTCACTGCTGCCCTTTAGTGTTCATGTTACAAGAGGCCTAACTGCAGTCAGAAAAAAATATCAACACATTAGATGATAGACTATTTCTTCAATTGTAACTACTGGAGATTTAAATACTGTCTTTATGAAACAATGGGACTTCAAGGCTAGTCAGAATAACAACAGGCTTTCATTTCCTTCTTGAAAATCCTTGGGTTTCTGTGTTAGCTCCACTTCTTACAATAGGTGGTAAAGGCAGAATGCCAAGATAAAACCAGTTGTTAAAGAAATATTTACTTAACACCTTAATGAGTCAGTCCATATTTGAATATTTTAGATCAAGGCTATTGAGAAGATTAATCCTAAATTGCTTTAAAGTTTTTTGAGAAGATTGAAGGCAATTTCACTTATTTTTGACTGAAATCTTGAAGGATGCTAGTATGGCTGGAAGACACCAATTCCAAGTGCACAAAAGCATGGTGCTGTAAAATCAGCTTCATTTTCACTGGAATGAAAAGATCTTTTGAAAGGTTTTACAAAATACAAGAACAAGTAACCTGCTACACTTCAAAGTTACTGAGCGCTTAGGGCATTCATTTGGCATGAACCAGATTCAAGCCACTGAAAGAAACAGTGCAGGGATTTGAAGTTGGGATTTCTGCATCCCAAATGAGTGTTCTTAGTTTTAAATGTATATGGGTCTTTTTTGTCTCTTTTCTTTCTATATGTTGTCTGCTTAATAATTTTGTCCTTCTCCATGCTGAGTGGAGGCAGTTAAAGATGTAGTGGTTTCCTGTAGTCCTTTGGTACCAGTTAAGTGAAGTGTGTTCAGGTGATTGGTTTTGCTTATGCCTTCAGGGCTTTTCGACCTTAGTTTGTTTAGTAGACTTTAATTGCCATGGTGCCATGTTATAGCCAAGGGGAGCTTGGTGTAACATTGGTATTATGGAGCTCCATAGCAATACAAGGGCTTTGCTGAGGAGATGCTAAGTCTCTTTAGCAGCTTCAGCTTCCAGAGAAAGTCTCTCTGGTCTAAATTTTCTTCTGGTATGCCAAGCTGCAAAGCCATGGAAGCTGAAGCACTACTTCTTCACTCTTTTGGCCTTGAGCCTGAGTTTCCAGGATGTCAAGGAAAAGAGCACCAGGGACAGGATTTTGTGGAAGCTATCAGGAAGCAAAAAATGCCCATCAGGAATCACATTCATTCCGTAGCTGAATTGTGTTTTTCCTAGGGTGAGTAGCCTTCTGTGCTCAATACTGCTGGGCAGATCCTCAATGCGAAGCCAATAATATCAATTAAGCTGCAGAATAGTTATTTATGAGAAATGCTTGTGTTATGTTGTAACTCAGAAAGGTGGTGGCAGCCTTAAGTGAACTGTTTTGGTTTTTCCCCTCTGTGCTACTGCCTTATGTGAGAGGAGATGCCTTCAAAAATATATCCCTTGTAAACATGTGTGTTAAAATCCTATCTCTTGTTTGTGCCCCTTTCAAAACTAAATGGAAAACAGTCAGTAGAACACTTGATAAAACTTTCAGCTTTCTATTCTTAAAGCTTTCCCCAGGCTGCCGGATGATTTCTTAAGTGGCATAGTTCAGTGCCTGATTATACCACCAGTTTTGCAGTACATAACCTCTAACAGAGAAAATCAATTATATGGCTGAAAAAAACCCATACAGGCACTGCCGTTAGCTGCCATATCTCTCTCACAGCTCTGCCACCTCAGTTAATACTAAAATCCCAGTAGTTTTATATTTTGTGAATAAAATGCTGATAGCAGAGAAATACTATTTTTATCAAGGCTTGCTTTATGAACATCATATAATGTGTGATGAAGGAGAAACAATAGGTCAGTATGAAATAGGACTGGACCAAACCTGATGTCTGAATGAAGCAGTGTCAAGCTGACTGGCTGCCAAGGGGAAGATGGGGTGTTGCATAGAGGTGTGATGCTGTCATAGTACAAGCTGGCACAGCCTATGTGCATCACCCCATCCATCAGAGCTGTGACTGCACTCTTTTTGGTCCAAATAAAAGCTGGAGCTCCACTAAGTTTCACGCTGCACAAACAGGAAGCTAAGTATAAGAAGCAAATATGATGAGAACAGGGCACAGAAGTAAGATGTCATTTGGAAAAGAGGTATGGCACATGAACGGCAGAGCTCAAATAGATGGAGGCATCCTGGCATCCACACTAACATCCTGTCCCCTTCACTGCATTGCTTCTGCAAATATCCTGCCCTGAAAAACGGCAGTAGGTGTATACTGAAGTAACCTGTGCCATGCTGGATGTTTCATTTTATTTTCATTTATAATTTAGGAAACACATTTTGCAGAAAAATGCCTCAATGGTAATGCTCATTACAAGCAGTTTGTGCTGTAGGATTCTCATTACAGGCAGAGAAATACTGTGCTTGCACTCTGAAACTTTATTCCAGTAAACAACTAACTTCAGTCAAGCTCTGAATTGAATATCCATGATTACAAATATGTTTACAGCTGGAAGAGGCCATGTAAACAGAAAAAGGATTTCCTTTGTGCGGGACAGGTGATGCCAGTGCAGTCTAAATAGTCAGCATCTGATATGTTCTTCTGACTACAGTGACACCTGCTGAGATTATATTGGATTCTTATTTTACAATATCCTTTTTCTAAATTAATTACCTATCTGTAGTCAGTCAACCATGGCTGCTGTTAGTAAACAACATCTCCTGTACAACCCTGAACAAGTGAATTAATGCCAATTAATTTCTGTTATATCTATTTAAGAGACAGAATGATAGTTGGGGCAGTAGTCTCTTTTGCTGTCTTTACGAATAGTCTCTTGAGACTGTTAATGTCCAAGGAAATAAAGAAGAAGCAGACAGGAGGAGAGCATCATCATCTGCTATCTGAAAAATGATGTCTTGTGGTTGTGCACCCTTCTCTGGAAAGGAAACTGGAGAACTGAGTGGAAAGAGGAAGGTTTAAAGCAATAACCTGATGGGCTGGAAAAGGAGCATGGTGTTGCACAACATGTAAAGGCTCTCCTTTGAGCAAATAGTTATATTAATAGTCACATAATGATGTTGTCTCTTGTTACAGGTGACCTTTTCTTTTTAAGCAGATGTTTTAGATATTTTGGACTTTCACATTTAAAAGTAGATTACAAATCGATTATCTGCAGGGATTTTTATTCCTATCAGGAGATAGTCCAGTTTGCAGAGGTTTTCTTGCTGCTTCAAAATAGAGTTTTAAGTGGGGCAGTTGCTATTTCATGTCCAAAATGTGACATGTTTGGTCATAGCTGGATGCTGGAAAAGAATGTACTGCTGTAGATCAAGGCAACAAATGAGGCTGGGAGAGGATGGCTCCACCTGGGACGTACCCAGGGCAGCAGAAGCGTTGGATTGTGCAGTGTTAGGAGCTAGGAGGAGATGGAGCAGGCTTGGGATGGGGAGGAAAATCAATGAGAAACAAAGCCTTACTGCTGGGGACTCACAAATAACAGAATGTGACAACACAAGGTGATGAAAAGGAATATATATACATATGTGTATATAATTGTAAAAAGCCTCATTAAGATACTGGAATTTATTGTTATGCTGCCACTAAAAAGCACACTTAGAATTCAGAACAGACCTCTTGCCAGCAGAAATGAACTGTGCTCTGGAACAATTAGACCATGCTTTTGTGTCTAGTATTTACAAGGCTGAATTAAGCTGTAAAATTCATGCTTTAGCCTTTTACTTTCTGGTAGGTTGGTCTAAAATCATTGCTGGGTCTATACATTTATTTTTTTTAATGTTTATTTCCCTGACTAGGTAAAAACAAAGTGGGAGGTTTGCTTTGTGAATGCTGGTTTCCGTATATTCATCTCACATTCATACTGTTGCCCATCAATATAAGACTGGAAAAACATCAGTACTGCCATCTGAGACCAGGGATGGGTCATGCAGGGCTGGTTCCTTTGGACACATCTTCCTCTCCCGTTATCAGAGAACATTCTGCATTTAGCTCTTACTCTTATAAGCATTAAACACCCTTTTGATTCTCTGTATCTTGCTGAATGTTTTGCTTACAAAGGGTCCAGAAATAGGATTATCTGAATAGAAACCATATATAGAAACATATAAACCTGTACAGAAAGGGAGATTCATTTCTTGTGATTCGCTTGAGCCATGATATTAAGTGGATTCTTATTTATTATTAAAGTCAAGAATAAAAGAGAGATATGAGTCTTTCCCTGGGAAAGAGAAGATGTAAGGAGAAGTGATCCAAACAAATTGAGGCTAAGGCTGAAGCTCTTTCTGGTTCTTACTTAAATTAAAAATATTACTTGGAAAACAAAGTGTGAACTGGGCCATGTGTGAATATTGTGTTGGAGAGAGAATTATGTGGCATCTAATTTACTCATAACCAATAAATTATTCCTGTAATATTGTGAGTTTTAATTTAATACATGTTTTGATAGCTTGTTTTAATAGGTGTGCATATATTTGTGTATGTGTATTTTCCTAGACAGGCCTATTTCCTAGCTTATTGACAAAGTTTTCTTTTTCATCAGCCTTCAATATGCTGACACATACGTATCTCTTGCTCTATGCACCAGCTGAGTTGTTCTATCTAAATGTAAAGAGTTTTCCTGGCTAGAATACAGTGTACAGGATGAGCTCAGTCTCTTGGGTCTTGCTCACAACCATAAGCTGACACTGATAACATTTTGCAGATGGTGCTTGGATGGACAAAAGAAGCGAACATATACAGATCTAATGAACGCCCTGAATTGGTTTCTGTTCAGCATTTCTCACTGGACTACCAGAGAAAGGAAATTAAATCAACTCACGACAGCTATCTTGCACATCTCACCTGGGAAGGTATGCATGAGGTAGGACAGGCACTGCTTAACATTAATCAGTCTCCTGAAGTCATTACATTCATGAGGAAATGTAATTCACATGTGATTACTTTTTAATTTACTCTGTAATCACATTCCAAGTGAACAGGGCAAGCTTAAAATGAAATTTAAAAGTCAAATAGTGCTTTGTATTAAGAATTCACAATTTTTATATGCACTTAGGTTAATAAAGATTTTACAATAACCATTTGTGACTGAACATATAATTTTTTGACAGACGCTGGTGCCACACTTTGGGTGAAATGCATTTGATTTTTGTCCAGGCATTGTAGTGGACCCTTGGAATTTCAGGATTATGGTTCATATGAAGTTTTCATCTTGTTTAAAACTTCCCTTTTTTTAATAATAGAACAAAACAAAATGGCTGTATCCCAGATCTCAGTCTGCATGAATTAATGCATTTTTAATTCGTGCTTTGCCTCTGAGGCAAATTATACGTTTGTTATATCCATCATCAGGAAAGGCAGGCAAGATTTCATAACAACAGAACTGAGTTTATAGATGAGAAATGTGGATGTAAAATCACTTCATGGCTCCTCAAGAGTTCCTTAAACTTTTGTTTTGATCCTAATTTCAGTGAATCAATTATGAAATTCCTCTATGTCATAACTGGAGCTGGGAGCTTTTAAGAATAACAAAACCTCTTGAAATGATCTAAACTTTATAGTTGTTCTTAGCTCTCTGCTTATCATTTTCATTGCTACAGAATGGTAATTTAACATGAAGTGGACAGAAGATAGTTCAGTGTTACTGCATCTGAGTATTGCAAGCTAGAAGGATGTCTCAGGTAAATCAAAGCCAATTTAGCTCAGTTTAATTTAAAAGGCACAGTGACTTCTTTCATATAACGCTGGATTTATGTTTGTTGCTGCAGATCTAGCCCCCTGTTCACCTCCCTGTGGTGTATGAATGACCTTGTTATGCTTTCACAGAGTGTCAGAACATGATGGTGTGTCCCAGAGAGCCCAGATCTTCTAATTTCCTTTGCACGGGGTGTGGGCTATGTCAGCAGGGGAGGACAGAAACCATGGATTCACCTCTAGATGCTTATCAAGCTGAGGGCCAAGAGCCAGAGCTCACACGGTCACTATGGATTCACTCCTTCAAGTTTTTGGGTCCAGAGAAGGGGCACACTCCTTTGAGTTGGACTATCCCAGCTGTGAGCAAGGAGTGGGTTGGGGGGGTGCTTAGTACAGGAAAAGGGTTGCAATGACTTTGTTCTGGTTGAGTCCCCTGAAGGAATGAGAACAACATTTTGTTGGTGTTTTTTGTTTGGCTTTTGGTTTGTTTTTTTCCTGCACAGTTGGCTCATGAAGGTGATGATTTGACACATATGTTCTAACTGATCTCTTGGCAATTAAATGGTATGCATTAAAAAAGGTACCATCCACCTACATACGAATACATGCGGTGTAGGATTTTGGTTCATTTTCTAGTACTTATGGCAGAATACTCCCTGTACTCTTCGTTTCTGCACATAGGGTAAGGCAGATTGTGAATTAAGCTGTAGGAATTTCTGAAACACATGGTACTGTTGCCTCCACCTTTCATGAAGCAAGCAATGATATTTGGCCAATGGAGCTCACAGATTTCTGAGTCTACTAAAAGTCTCATGCCCTTTGGTATACTTAGCAGCACTTTGTAGAGAGAGAAAACTAACAGGTAAACCTCATCCTGTGGGTCCTCACAGGTTTGGTGTAGTCCTAGTCCTTGCCTTCAGAAGTCCCTGGCTCTCTCAGAGCATCACTTACTTCACTGAGCAGTTTGCACTCACTCTATCGCCTGTGACTGTGACTTACATCCCTCTGCCTTCACATGTATCACTCATAAAGGAGATATCAAAGTAATTAGAGATATTGCTTTTCACTTAGACCTTTTAATGGGAGGGACACTAGTTGAATCTGAAGATCTCTCTGCTGTTCTGCTTGTAGTTTATTAGAAGTTTGGGGATTTCTGATGCCAGAGGCTAGAACACGTTTGCAGAAAGGACACCGTGCTGCTAACATATAAAATGTAAACACAGTATCTTCTGAAGTACTTAAGTCTTTGCCAACATCAACTTAAAATAGACTTTTTAGTAGTATTTATTTAATTAACAAAAAGCTAATTTTCTATTTTGAAGGCCCATGATGTAATGTGGTCAACCAGGGACCTATGAAGTGGTTTAAAGTAGATCTCTGGTCTGCTAAAATGCAAAATAAACCTTTACAAATCCTGTGTAAAGAAGAGAACTGCAGCCATGGTTACATGACTCTTCTTGGTCTCTTGAAGTCTTTAACTCCTTCATGTTTAACAACACAAAGTCATGACAGATGAGCGTCAAACTCCCTTAGGAAGTTTTACTTTCAAATCAGAGACTGTCAGTTGTATGTGGGCATTATCCCTTGCATAAGCATGGGATGACTTATGCTATCATGATGTGCTACAAGCTTCGGTACTGAAAAACTTCTGTAAAAGGACAAGTAGAGGCTTTATGTATTTCTAAAGCAGATAACCTTCATAAATAAGGGCACTGAACATGCTGTTGCTAAATTACTTCTAAAATATGGTGAGATAGTTGGAATTAGGTTTCCCATGTGCTTGATCTGTGCCCAGTTCTTTGTATGGGTTTATGGAGCATGAATAATGAAAGGGACTTTGTGCACTAACATCTGGAAAGCCATAAAAGTATATTTATTGCCACCCAAGATAGCAAAGCTAAAAAATGCTGTAGACCTTGTATGAGTAGCAGTAGTAACTGAGGATGTGATAATACTTAATACTTTCTCCAGAGTATCATCTGAGCTATGTCACATTATCAATATTACAATTATAATCAAGATAATTATTGTGAGGTTTTTTGTTGTTGTGGGTAAAACACTGGTCATTTCTGCTGGTCTTAGTCGGGAGAGCCTCTCAACAGAGAGAGGTGATGTGTGGGGCAGGCCAGAGGTTTTACAGTAGTTGTTTTGCTCCTCCTTTCTAGGGAAGGAGATGGAAATCTTTTATCAGTGCCCAGCAACATGTAAGAGCTGGAAAAAACTCCACCTTTTATGTAGAAATTAAAATCTGTAAGGAGTTGTCGTCAAAATGTAATTGGGCATTATCTGCAGTGCCAACTTCCCCGTCGCGGAGAGAATATACAGATTACCATAGGAATTCAGAACAGGAGCTCTTCAGGTCCCAGGTTTCTGTCCCAAATGTTGGTCTTCAGAATGACTTTGCAGCACCCACCTTTCTTTTCAGTGAGATCCTACATCTGTAGTGTCTCAGCGAGCTATCATCTACTGAATCACCAGGACTAAATCACATCACCAATGCTTTGTCAGCTCTGTGCTGGAAACCTGCCTTGGGATTTCTCCTGTTTCCACTTATGCATTGCACTCTGAGTGAAATGGGCTTTTCTAATCAGTTTGATGGGAAATAGATATCTTGAATCAAAGAGTTTGAAAATATTAACCTGTTAATTGCAGGGCAGTTTGCATGACTGTAGCACTCCTTGTTTTGATGAATTTGAAGCAGTCTTCTGCTGACTGAAGCTGATGAAATGATCTTCTTCCAGAGCATTTCTCTTTCTCACACATTGCATCAGTGAGGCCAGTATTATGGTACCATGCTCAGCTCTAGTGCTCACAGGCTGATGAAAAATAGTGAGACTGCAGAAAAGAACAATAACAATGAGTCAAGAAGTGGAGAAAATGCCTAAGAGTGGAGAAGCCGTTGTTCAACCTGGTCATTTAATCAAAAGGAAGGCTGAGAGATGCTGTAGCTACTGAGTGTAAGTGTTGTCATGAGAAGAAAATACTGTGTGCTAGTGGGCTTCTTAGGCTTACAGAATAAGGCAAAAAGCTTATAGGGATGGAGACTAGAGGACCAGGTTCACTGGTTGGAATTGCCCCACCAGGCCAATGAGGTTACTCGTGTTAAAGCGGAGGGTAAAAACCCGAAAGTTTGTCCTATAATTAGTTAAGAGTCAAAAGCAACAACAAAGCAGTTTCCTGCCACCTTAAGCAATGATACACAGACAACTGAATTTGTGTTTTCTTTTTCTAACAAAAATAACTTATCTGCTGCTTAAAATAGTCAATGAAGAAACTGTATCTGTGTTTGACATGCACAGCTGTAGGAGAATATTCCTGTTTGACATGTTAAAAATAAACCATTTGGATTTTTGTTCCAGAATAACATTTTCTTCTGAAATCAGTCTGATTTAATTAAGCAAGTTCTGTCATCACACATGCAGCATCCAAGCCTGGGTATCATTTTGTATAGATTGAAGGGACAATTCTGGGTAACCCAAAGTAAAAATGTGGTGTCATGTTAGATGGTTTGGCTGGGGGGTTATTTTTGTTTTAATTTAAAAAATTTAAAAAACCCCAAACCAGCAACAAAATAAAACCCAACTTTTTTTTTAACATTTTGGTTTGTGATATTATAGGTTCTCTGCTTGGTTGTTTTTTTCTTCCTCTTTAGCCAGTGATCTCAAGAAGCAACTATTTAACAGCTCTAGACCTCCCTTTCCTGTTTTAGTTGTAGAAGAAATAGCAGAGTAGCAGATGAATATGAATATCAGCACTCTCTCCAAGACTTTTGCTGTCATTCATAAGCAAAATGTTACTTTCCTGTTTCCTTTGGCCTGCCCAGGCTTCTCTAGATGGATTGTACTCTTTCCAGTGGGATTAAGTAACTGCATTTCTTTAGGGGGCAGAACACTGTATTCTCTAATAAAACACATCTGGTGTAAGCTGAAGGATCAGTCATGAGCTGACCTAAATGTGGGTTAGAAGCGCTCCTGAGGGGACACTTCTTTCTTGATCCTTTTGATCTTTCTTAAATCCTTAGAAGTGGCAGCACAGCTATATAAATAGTTCCCACTCCTAATTAACAGCTCTACCTTGCGGATGCGGGAGTATATAGACTTTGCTAAGGAAGTCTTAACTGAGACTGTTTGGTGTTTACCTTTCATTAGGTCAGTGTCTCTTCCCTTCACAGAAACTCTTTTCTTGGAGAGAACAGTCACAGGTAAATGTCAGATAGTTTTTAAGAAAACTCTCTGCATGCAGGTAAATTTAATTATTTTTTAGTGTTTTCAGTGATTACTGCATAGCTTGGCAGCATGTCCCCAGCAATAGGTCTCTTCCAGTCATGTGACATTGCTGAAACCTGCCAGATTTATATGCAACCTACATTATGGAGGTACCGGAACAGAGAGAGGAGTAAACTTGTGCTGCTCAGCAAAACTGTCCAGAACTAGGAAACAAAAGCTGAAGTGATTGATTGTGTGAAGATTTCTGCAAATGATACCAGAATTAAAACATTAAGCTAATGACTTTAAGGAAAATTGCATTGCCATGTGCGATTTATTCAGCAGAGAGAAAGCAAACGCGGTTTCACTAATAACGCACAAAAAAGAATGACATAAAACTGAGCAAAGGAACCTTATTTCTTTCCTTCTTTCCCTGTCTCCCTCTCCCTGGAGCTTCAAAACTGAGCGGCTGTCAGAGTCTTTGGTCTGTTTGCCCTGTCGCAGGAGAGGTCAGCACTGATCAGTGGCTATACTCTTTAACAGGCGAAGGGCTGTAATTGAAAGTAATTCCTCTGCAATTTGGTAGGCAGGGGTTGTTTCAAACTGGCTTTCAAAGTCAGTGCCAGAATGGAAATGTTAGAAACTCCATAAGTGAATCAGTTTGTATTTGTGGGGCTGCAGATTTCTTTTTGGTTTTTTTTTTCTGGGTTTTTTCTTATTCCTAATGACACAGCTGCAGAAGGGAAGCACATTTTAAACAGCAGTGTTACTTCCAGAAATGACTTGAAGTGTAATCAATTTTTACCATCTTCTGGGATGCCCTGCAGCTAACATGTGAAGGAGCCAAGAAATGCAGTATTTGCTCCGAGTGACAAAGCTCAGATGCCCTGGGCTGGATTTGTGGCACTGACAGTTGATGCACAAATGGCCAAGCAGATGCTCTACTGTGGGCTTATGCTTTGCAAGAGGAGGTACGACTGCTAAAGGAAGAACTAGCACTGAAGTAGCACTTGGAATAAATAAGTTTATCAGTTCAGCACTGGGAGTCTTTGGTGAGAAGTAGTGAGCCCAGGTAAAGCTAGTCCTGGTGCTTCTCAAGCATAAAACCAGCATAAGCACCACCGCAGAGACGCTTGTGTTTAAAGGAGGAAAGGAACTGTGAGCGTTTGTGGAAGATGATGCATCTGCCCTGGCCTTTGTCCAAGGATGAGTCAATGGGCAAAGGTAGAAGTGCCCTAACCCAAAAATTGTAAGTGAAATGCGCAGATCAGTGTTAAATGCAATGTCCAGACACAGGAGGTAGACAGCAGCTGTGCCAGAGCTGATAGTGGCTGATGAGAAGCCCAGGTTTGTGCTCACTTGGACTTCTCTGTGCTGTGCTCCATCTCCTTGGGCCGGGCAGCCCTTGGCCAGGCACGTCCTTTATCTGAGCCAGTCCTCTGTGTCCCATGACCATTGTCTCCAACTGAGGGCACTCAGCTATAGTGGCCTGTTCGAACATTGGTGTGATTTTTGGGTGGCTTTTTACATTATGAGGTTTCAGTATCTTCAAGAATTCTAAAAGATATATTCTACTGGACACCAGTCTATGGCTTTCTCACCTTCTGAAAAAAACCCCAAACCAAGACCTGTTTGTCCTTTAGTTAGAAATATAAAACTTTGAGGGGTACAAATGTTCAGGTTGTGAAGTATTTCAGCATCTCTAAAGTCCTGTCCCATTTTTTTTACTAAAAGTACTGTAATGCAGTACTTTGAGTAAAGGTGATGCTTCCTTGTGAGAGTCCTGTTGAGAGTGCTCGTAACTACTGAGGTGCATATCCATTAGGCAGCATCTGATCAGACACAAAGGAATAGAGAATAATAGTTGAAATGTTTGATTCTCTTTAATCTTCCTCCCAACCCCACTTTATCCAGCAAAATAAATCCCTTTCTTTGCCATGTTGACACTGCAGAGAAAGCTTAAAAACTTCAGGTCATTTGAATACAACTGGCAGACTGCAAATGCTGAACAAGAAATGTGTTTGTGCTGCAGTTACATGCCTTTACTGTACTTAGACTTGATTATGTAAATTAATACGTTCAACTTGATTATGTAAATGGAGTTGATTTAGATCACAGCCTAGGCTGAGCACAATGCCTGTTTGGGGTTATTTGGCACGGTACAGTATTTATTATTGCCTTCCTCTCTGCTGGATCTGACTGCATACTCCCTACAGGCCAAAGCGCAATTAATTTAGAAACATGATCAAATTCTGCAATCATTACTGCATGTTGTCCACAGTCTCTGGAGACCACTGATAAGAACAACAATAGACTAAGACATGGTAGTCCTTTCATCCAAAGTCTAATTACAAAGTTATGCACTTCAGCTCTCAAAGGACAACCTTTTAGCAGAACTTCAGCATCTTTGGGTTCTCTTTTTGCATTATATCTGTAATTTTATCTATCTTTCTTTCACAAAGCATGAGGAAAGAGGGGAAATGTAGAATAACTTGAGTCTGGTGCGATGGTATTAAGAGCTTTATCATTAATGGATTGGCTGGTGGGATTTCTGTGAGTGTGTGAGAGACTGAGAAAGCTTTTTTTATATCATGTGTAAGCAGGCACAGAAAGGACAGGAAAGCGGGTCAGAATTCTAAC